>NC_057413.1:4298213-4425077 GCF_019320065.1 Cervus canadensis | reverse complement strand
CCTGCCTCCGGCGGGGCTGGGCCGGTCCGCAGCCTGCGAGCTCTTCTTGGGACTTTCTCCGTCCCTTTGTTCTGCGAACGGCCGGCAGTGTGTTCCGGCCGGTTAATTTTCTCTCTTTTGGTCTCCCACAGTTCAAGTTGGCACCTCACAGAAGCTCCCTCCGATTGTCCTCAGGGCACTCAGGCCTGGACCCTACCCCAAGCAATGCCGCCCAAGACTCCCTTCCCGGGACGAATCTCCGTCCTTAGCTCTTGACTGTCTTCACCCTTTATCTTTTTATATTTATGTCTACCTCCTTTCGCAAGACAATTGAGCTGCTTTTCTGGGCGCCTGATGACCTCAGCTAGCGATCCAAAGTTGTTTTGCGAAGTTTGCTCTGCGTTCAGTTATTCTTTTGATGAATTTGTAGGAGAGAAAGTGGTCTCCCCGTCCTACTCCTCCGCCATCTTGGCTCCTCCCCCAATACTTGTTTTCTTTATGACAGATAATGAGCGTGCAAAATTTTTTCTTCGTCTTTTGTAACTGATGTTATGACATGGGATTTTTCATTCTTACTGTGGCAATGTGGTGAAAGTGATTCTTTCTCCCCAAACATAAATGAGGACACTTGTGGCCCTTGCAGAAGAAGGCAGCCTTCTTGTAATCTTGACAGAAGTCAACCCAGAAAGGAAGCTGACACCCAGAAAGGGTTGAGTCAAAGAGATCACAGAGACGCTGGGTCAGCAGGCCGACCAGACCGCACCTGAAGCAAGCTGATCTTTCTGTGTTGTTGTTGTTGAGTCACTAAGTTGTGGCCTCTGGACTGTTCAATTATGCAAGTTGACAAATCCCTAATATTATTTAAAACTTTTTGAATTGATTCTTCTGTTACTTCAGTTTTACCCCCTGTGCCTCACTTTCCTCATATACAATATGGGTATAACTCACTGATCTGTGGGGAGCAAAGGCAATAATTTATGCAGTTTTTTGATCAGTGCCTGGCGCAAAGAAATGAGCTTAATAAAGTAATATGTATGTAAACACAAAGCTAGAACTGAAGTGATAGATATAGTTCCTATGCAACTATAAATTAAAAGCAAGCTCATAAATTAAATTTGAATCAAGCAGAGACACTGAAATTTTGTGGCAGTATTTAATTACAATGTGGTCATTCAGATGACCTGAAATATGCTAATATTGTCTTAAAATGTCATAGAAATTAAAACAGAAAAAGCAAAATCTTCATCAAGAACTCATGAGTCTCCTAGAACACACACATGACCCTAACAGAAACCAAAATGTCAATTCAATACACATCAAGGGCATTCCTACTGAATGAAAGAGCATAACAAATGTGATTTGAAATTGTTTCTAGGGAAATTAAACCAGCTAGATTTTTAAATTTCTATCCAGAAATTGCCCATATCAAAATTCAGTACAGAAAAAATCTCAAAAAAGTGAACTTCAAAAAACAATTGAGAGAATATTCAATTTCAGGGTACATCTCCTACCAACAGAAAAAGAGTTGTGAAAATCCTTAAATAGAATTCATTATACTAATCAATTTAATAGCCATTTTCCTTCATAAGATAGGAAATAATATTGGCATTTAGATTTTTTTTCACATAGTTTCATAATAAGCCATTACATTCAGAGGACTACCTGGCAACACAATTCAGCTAGAGGCAGCTTAAATTCAATGCTGGTTGAATTGAATTCAGTGATAGTCCATGGTTCTAGAGCCAGGAGTTACTCATGCTGAGTAAATAATGTTGTTTTATTTATTTTATTGCCTGTGTGTTATATATACTGAGGCTCCAGCAGCTGGTACATTTTGTAACTCAGGATATTTTTTATCCTTGTCTACAAAGTTGCATTCCACTGTGTTTTCTTTCCCCAGCTATAGTTGTACTTGTTATGAGAAGTCTCCTGGTGAAAACTCCCGGTTTAAAACAATTGTGATATAGATTAGGTTGACATTTGATGGGAGACCAACCTCACCCATCACTCATTTATCAACACTGTAATGGAGAAGGAGAGATGTGATCATTTAGGAGCACTGAAATGTGACCTGGGGTACAAGTAAGATGATGGTATACAGATGCCATTGTTGTTTAGTTGCTGAGTCATGTCTGACTCGTTTGTGACCCCATGGACTGTAGCCCACCAGGCTCTTCTGTCCATGGGATTTCCCAGGCAAGAACACGGGAGTGGGTTGCCATTTCCTTCTCCAGGGGATCTTCCCCACCTAGAGATCAAACTCATGGCTCCTGCATTGGCAAGCAGGTTCTTTACTGCTGAACCATCAGGAAACGCCGTATACAGGAGGCACAGTGGTCAAGAATTTGCTTGTCAATGCCAGAGATGCAAGAGACTTGGGTTCAGTCCCTGGGTCGAGAAGATCCCCTGGAGGTGGAAATGGCAACCCAAACCAATCCAGTATTCTTGCCTGGAAAATTCCATGGACAGAGAAGCCTGGTGGGCTAAGTCCATGGAGCTGCAGAGAGTCAGACGTGACTGAGAGACTGAGAAAGCGCGCAAAGTAAAAGGCGCTGCTCTGGCCGCAGGGCCTGCCTTGAGCCACGGCCGCACGACCAGGAAGATTCAAACCCCCGCCGGTGATGGCCTGGTAGAGCCTCCCCCTTGGAGATCTGTTTGCAGCGGGTGCTGAGACTTAGCAAAAAGCACTGACACTTAGGAAGAGAGGTAACCCCGCACTGGTCAAGTCTGGGCCTCTCGGGGTGTCTGTGACCCCCCTCCGGAGAAAGAAGAAATGTTTAGAGGATCCTTCTTCCTGGGTTTTTCTTCCAGTGCAACCCCCAGGAATGGATTCCATCAAGATGCAGCAGGACTGTGTCTGAATTCTCTGCCTGTTTCCTGCGGCTCAGGGAGTGAAGAATCCACCTGTGGTGCAGGAGACCCAGGTTCAGTCCCTGGGTCGGGAAGACCCCCTGGAGAAGGGCATGGCAACCCACCCCAGTGTTGTTGCCTGGAGAATCCCATGGACAGAGGAGCCTGGCGGGCTACGGTCCCTGGGGTTGCAAAGAGTTGAGCACAGCTGGGTGACTAACACACACAAACCTGCTGCCCCCAGTTATTTGTTGCCGTATCAATGAACTATCTAAAAGGTGGTGGCTTGAGTTAATGATTGAATTAATTAATTATTACTCACAATTTTGGGAGTTAGGAATGTGGGCAGGACTCAGCTGGGCAATTCTTTTACATTCTTGTGCTGTCTTGGGTGCCTTGGGTCCCTAGATGCTGTTCACCTGGGGGCTGGTCTGGGTCTGGAAGGCCTGAGAAGGCTTCACTCACATGCCTGGTATCTTGCTAGAGATATCTGAAAGCCTGGGCTCAGCCAGATCCCTCTCCCCTTCCAGGAGCCCCAGCGCCTTTCCTTGAGGTCCTTCCTGTAGAGCAGTGAGACTTCTCACCTGGCAGCTCTGCCCCCTTGGAGACCAGAGTGGACGCTGCCTCCACTCAAAGCCCAGACCCGGGGGCTGTCGTGGCGTCGCCCCTACCATCCTCAGCTGTGGGAGCAGCCACAGGCCAGCCCAGATTTGAGGGGGGGGGGGGGAAGTGGGTGCTGCCTCTCAGTAGAGGTCCCGAAGAAATGGCAGCTGTCACAACATGCTCCTGCTGCTTTAAAAAAAAAAAAAAAATTTATTTATTTATTTGACTGCAGGAGGTCTTAGTTACAGCACATGGGATCTTGTTCCCTGACCAGGGTTTGAACCTGGGCCCCCTGCATCCGAAGCACAGTCTTAGCCACTGAACCACCAGGGAAGTCTCTGCTCCCGCTGCTAAACAAGCAAATCCAAGCTCAAGGTTACCAGGGATGGGATGAAAATTGAACCAGATCTTTTCCCTGGGAAGCCAGGGTGGTTGACCTCAGCCAGATCTATGGCTCTCAGTTGGACACTCTGAATGATCAGGGCGACAGTGAGGCACCATCTCCCCCAGTCAGAATGGCCGTCATTTTAACAAGTCTGCAAAGAGCAAATGCTGAGCAGAGTGGGGGAAAAGGGAACCCTTCCGTACTATGGGTAGGAATGCAAACTGGTGCAGCCACTGCGGAGAACAGTATGGCCATCCCTTAGAAAAACTAAAACTAGAATTATCATATGACCCAGCAATCCTATTCCTGGGCATATATCAGGAGAAAACTCTTTGTTCAAAAAGTCACTTGCACCCTAGTGTTCACTGCAGCACGATTTACAAAGGCCAGGAGGTGGAAGCAACCTAACTCTCCATCAACAGAAGACTGGATAAAGGTGTGGTGTGCACGTGCACACAAGCACACATGTGTACAAAGGAGTGTTACTCGGTCTTTAAAAAGAATGAATATGTCTTTGCAGCAACAAGGATGACCTAGAGATGATCATTCAAAGTGAAGTGAGTCGGAAAGAGAAAGACAGATATCATATCATGTCCTTTATATGTGGAATTCAAAAAAGATACAAATAAACTTGTTTGCAAAACAGACATAGACTCACATAGAAAACAAACTTACGGCTACCAAAGAGGAGAGGTTGGGCAGGGGATAAATTAGGAATTTGGGACTAACAGATATACACTACTATATAAAACAGGTAAACAACAAAGACCTTCCCTGTGTAGCACAGGGAACTATGCTTAATATCTCATAATAACCTATAATGGAAAAGAGTCTGAAAAAGAATCTATTATCTATCTATCTCTGAATCACCTTGATGGACACATGAATCACTGTAACCCAAGTCCACATCAATTAAAAATTTAAAAGTAAATGATCAGGCAGATTCTTATCCTTCTGCTGCGTCTGTCTTTTCTCACTGCTCATTCAAATTTTCTCTGAGTTAAATCGTGACTCACTCCTGGAATCTTTCATCCCTTAGAGGCTTAACCAGTGGAGCAGGTCTCTAGAGTCTTCTAAAAATCTTGCCCAATATTCAAAAAAGAGTTTAATGAGGTCTCATCAGAAAGGCAGATTTTTCGACCACAAGAAAAAAAAAGTAGAAGGAACTTCATGTTTGACAAATATATAAATACTGGGTCAGCTTCTGCAGAGCACTTCAACGAAACATTGTCACGTCTAAATCACAGTCTGCACATGAAAGTTCAGAAGACAACATGATGGTGCTCACTTGGCAATCCCATCTTCCTGATGGAAACTCGGACAGGCAAAGCCAGAGTCTTTTTTTTCAAAATGGGTTGTAAGCAGCGGGCCCTACCGCCATGCTAATTTGAAGATTATTTTATTAGTGTGTACTTTTCTAAAAAGGCTAAATGGGAAACATCTGTCTTCCTGAGAATTAACTGGAAAACAGTTACCACTGAGGATGAGAAGGCAAAGTCCATTTGAACTGCCTCGTGCTGAAGCTGGGAGCATCTCCTGGATGCAGGAAGCACCTCCTTTCTTGCACCCCATCATTTCATAGACTGTAATTAAGAGCATATTGAGGGACTTCCATGGTGGTCCAGTGGCTAAGACGCCACGCTCCCAGTGCAGGGGGCCCAGGTTCAATCCCTGGTCAGGGAACTAAATCCCACACACTGCAACCAAGACCCAGCACAGCCAGAAATAAAACAAATATTTTCTAAAAAGAACATATTGAATACTACAAGTACATAATGCCCTCAGGATCCTATTTATGAAACATAAGCTAATTCATTAAGCTTTTTCCTTTGTTTAAATTGCCTGTGCTGGGTCTTTGTTGCCGCACGGGCTCTTCTCCAGTTATGGCGAGAGGGGGCTCCTCTCTAGGTGCTGTTCCCGAACTGCTCACTGTGGGGACTGCTCTTGTTGTGGAGAGCGGGCTCCAGGGCGCACAAGCTTCGCTGGCTGCAGCCCTGGGACTCGAGAGCACAGGCCCAATAGCTGTGGCAGCCGGGCTTACCTGCCCTGTGACATGAGGCATCTCCCCGGATCAGGAACGAACCCACGTCTCCTGCTCTAGCGGTGGATTCTTTACCACTGAGCCACCGGGGAAAGCCCTTGTGAAATTTTTTTTTTTAAATTTTCCCAAAAGCATCCGAAGCCAGATAACCTCAGACATTACTGAGTTGCCAGCTCAAGGTAATCATGTTCTAGTCTCTCCATCTCTAGACGCTCTGATTCCGATCTGCTTTCTCAGGGCCTGGCATCGCAGGAAGATGTCTTCCCCAAGAGGATCCCCTCCTCCAATAGCTGGTTGCCATGTGCAAGGCATTCCTGATTTATTTTGGTTTTTTGATGAAGTGTTTTAAGGTTAATTTTAGGGATGCCGGAAAAGAAGCCCATGGAAATGAAAGCTGCTTCTGCCTGTTGTCTTGGCAAACAAGACATAAAGATAAGAATCCGGGTGCTGGGAATGAGCATTTGGTATAACCCAGCCCTCCACGGTCTCATCCAGAATACACAGCTACACAAGGATGATGTGAAGGCAAGACCTACTGGAAACGTCCCTGAGTGTTAACATGGGCCACAGACGTTATGGAATAGGAGCGTTCATCTCTACTGACCTAAGACCCAAGAGTCTACCAGAGTGGGACCGAGCCGTACAAAAGGGCAATGTTTGCATCCTAAGCTCCTTTTTCCTCTGCTCTGCATTATACATATTGTCACATCAGTCAGGTAACTTAAAAAGTAGAAAACAGGACTTCCCTGCTGACACAGTGAATAAGAATCCGCCTGCCAATCCAGGGGACATGGGTTTCATCCCTGGTCCAGGAAGATCCCACTCGCCGAGGTACAGCTAAGCCCACGGACCATGACTACTAAGGCCACTCTCCAGAGCTCGCCAGCGGCAGCTACTAAAGCCCGTGTGCCTAGAGCCAGCGCTACACAACCAAGGCAACCACTGCAGTGAGAAGCCCGAGCACCGCAGAGAGAGAAAGCCCGCGCAAAGCAAAGAAGACTCAGTGCAGCCAAAGTCAAATAAACAAGTAAATTTAATTAAAAACACACACGAAAAGTTTTTATTTAATTAATTTATTTTAATTGGAGGCTAATTACTTTACAATATTGTAATGGGTTTTGCCATACATTGACATCAATCAGCCATGGGTGTACATGTGTCCCCCATCCTGAACCCCCCTCCCACCTCCCTCCCCATCCCATTCCTCAGGGTCATCCCAGTGCACCAGCCCTGAGCACCCTGTCTCATGGATCAAACCTGGACTGGCGATCTGTTTCACATATAATATACATGTTTCAACGCTACCCTCTCAAATCATCCCACCCTTGCCTTCTCCCCCAGAGTCCAAAAGTCTGTTCTTTACATCTGTGTCTCTTTTGCTCTCTCGCATATAAGGTCATTGTTACCATCTTTCTAAATTCCATATATATATGTTAATATATTGTATTGGTGTTTATCTTTCTGGCTTACTTCACTCTGTATAATAGGCTCCAGTTTCATCCACCTCATTAGAACTGATTCAAATGCATTCCTTTTAATGCTTGAGTAATATTCCATTGTGTATATGTACCACAGCTTTCTCATCCATTCGTCTGCCAATGGACATCTATGTTGCTTCCATGTCCTGGCTATTGTAAACAGTGCTGCAATAAACATTGGGGTGCACGTGTCTCTTTCAATTCTGGTCTCCTCGATGTGTATGCCCAGCAGTGGGATTGCTGGGTCGCATGGCAGTTCCATTTTCAGTTTTTTAAGGAATCTCCACACTGTTCTCCATAGTGGCTGTACTAGTTTGCATTCCCACCAACAGTGTAAGAGGGTTCCCTTTCCTCCACACCCTCTCCAGCATTTATTGTTTGTAGACTTTTGGATAGCAGCCATTCTGACCAGCGACCCACATGAAAATTAAAAGGCACCCCACTGACAGAACCTCTCCTCCCAAAATATGAAAGTAGGTAAGGTCACCTTCCACATTCACCATCTTAGTCAGGGGTCCCCAACCTCCGGGATCTAATGCCTGATGAGCTGAGGGGGAGCTGCTGTAACAATAACAATAGAAATAAAATGCACAATACATGTAACGCTCTTAAATCATCCCCAAACCACGCCCCTAACCCCAGTTCATGGAAAAATTGTCTTCCAAGAAACAGTCCCTGGTGCCAAAGACTGGAGACCACTGATCTTAGCAACACAGGTTCAAATCAGAAAGGGTGATCCCAAGTGTTCCGTCTCATGTCTGTAGCCTCATGTGCCCAGACTGCCCTTCACACACACACACACACACACACACACACACACACACACGAGTCTCTCCTCCCTCACTGCATCCCTCCGCTTTCACCACCACCCCACATGGGTCAGTCATGGTAAATTTGTTCTCACTTTCTCAAATGTATCACGCTCTCTTCAGCATCCGTACATCTTCCACCACCTTTGTCACCAGGAAACCTCCTTTATGTCCCACGTCAAGCCCCATCATTGAGTCTGCCTCTACACTGTCACTGACTAATTTTGTGTGTGTCCTCTTAACTCTGAGCTGCATGAAAGCAAGGAATCCATCTTCCAAGCATGCACCTAACAAATAACTTTCTCTGGGCCACACCCAGCTCTGAGTAAGACATCACCCAGCTCCCTGCCTGCAAAACTATAGGTACTTTCCAAAACTGGTTGACAAGATGGATGATGGATGGATGGATGATACACAAAGAAATAGATATGGTCATTAGGAATATATCAGTTAGGGATATTTCATTTGCAGCCAAAATAAATCCTAAATGGGGTCGGGGGAGGATGAATTGGGAGACTGGGGTTGACATATATACACTGCTATGTATAAAATGCTTCCCTGGGGGCTCAGACAGTAAAGAATCCGCCTGCAATGCAGGAGACCTGGGTTCGATCCCTGGGTCAGGAAGACCCCCTGGAGGAGGACATGGCAACCCACTCCAGTATTCTTGTCTGGAAAATCCCATGGAAGGGGAGCCTGGCGGGCTACAGTCCACGGGGTCACAAAAGAGCTGGAGATGACGGAGCATCTGGGCACACACACAACGTATAAAATAGATAACTAACGAGAACCTCCTGCGTAGCACAGGGAACGGTACTCAATGCCCTGTGGTGACCTCAATGGGAAGGAAATCCCGAAACGTGGGGATATAAGTATACATCCCACTCTGGTGTGCTTGCCTGGGACATCCCATGGACGGGGAAGCTGGCGGGCTACAGTCCACGGGGTCACAGAGAGTCGACGCGTGTACACGGTCAGCCGATTCACCTTGCTGTTCGGCCGAAACTAACATGACAGTGTAAAGCAGCTGTAGTCCAACGGACATTTCAAAAAATAAAAATAAACCAAAATAAATCCTCAACAGTTGCTTAAATACATAGGGAACTTACTTGATGCACATGACAACATTTCCATTATAATTTCAACTTCAGCTAATTCTCAAAACGAACAAGAAATCAGTGAAGAGCAAGCCCAGTGGCACTGTCGGCTGTGAGAATATCACGGGTAGGAACGGCCTCTGATGAGCAGTGGTGTGGACGTGACAAGCGAGAGATGCCGCTCTGCCCCTTCTCACCCCAGGCCCCGGGCTGGGGGCCCCCGGGGGGCAGACAGCCACCGGCCCACCGCCCCCCAGCCCTCCTCCCCAGCCTCAGACGTGTCCCTCCCTGCCCGCTGCCCCAGCCTGCGGGCGAGCTGGCCAACGGTCCCCATGTCTCAGCGACTAATGGGCCGGGTCAGACGTCCCTGCAGCCCCCCAGTGACTGCTTTCTACATCTCAAAGCTATCCGAGTCATAAATGTATTCTCCTACAAAGTCAACAACTCAAAGACCTGTGGAGTAGGAATGAAGAGCCTCCCGACACCAGCACCCCGCATCGCCGGCCCCCAGTCACGCGTCCCTTCACAGGTGCCACCTCTGAGACGGGGCTGGGGGCTCCTTCCAGCCTGTCCTCATCCATGCATTTACACACACACACCACACACACGCACACCACACATACACACACACTTCATACATACCACACATACTATACACAACACAACACACATGCTATGCACACCACACATACACCATGCACCCACAGTTTGTGTATTTCATAAATGGAGTACACGGCCGCCCATTTACTTCATCTTACAACATGTCTCCGTGCTCCTTGTCATGATGTCCTGTAACTTGGTTAATCAATCCTCCGTGGAGTGCAGGTTGAATAGCAAGTGACGGTGAGCCCAGACTCATGTCAGACCACCTGGAGTCACATCTCACCGCCATTCTGCATCCTGGTAGCTGCAGGGCTTCCTCACTGTGAGTGTCTCAGGTCCTTCATCCGTGTAATGGGGATAAGAAGAGCACTTAGGGGGCTGCCACGGAGGTTTACGTAAAGTGCTCAGAAAACCACCAGCCCACAGTGAGCCTTGTCTAAGTATTAGCCGTTATTCCCAGTAACTGCAATATTTCCAATTTTGCAATGATAATATTTTAGCAAATGACTTGTATTTTAATCAATGTATTTATTTATATTGTTAACTATGCTGTATGGCATGTGGGATCTCAGTTCCCTGACCAGGAATCAAACCCGTGCCCTCTGCAATGGAAGCACAGAGTCTTAACTGCCAGTTAAGTCCTGCAGACAACTTGTAGACCATTCTGTGTATTTCTAGGGGACAGATTTCTCTTCTAGAAAAGTAATTGCTATATTGAAAGGCAGACACACAATAATTTTGTTTGACTCTACTAAATTGTGTCTCCAAAAAGGAGAAAATATATGCAAGAGTGGGTATTTATTTGCACCTGCAAAGGGCTTCCCAGGCAGTGCTAGTGGTAAAGAACCTGCCTGCCAATGCAGGAGACGTAAGAGATTGGGGTTCAATCCCTGGGTTGGGAAGACCCCCTGGAGGAGGACATGGCAACCCACTCCAGTACTCTTGCCTGGAGAATCCCATGGACAGAGGAGCCTGGAGGGCTACAGTCCACGGGGTCACAAAGAGTCAGACATGACTGAAGCTACTTGGCACACACGTACCAATATTGCGTGTTATTTCTGAGACTTTGGCAACCCATGGGTTGAAGTGGAGTTTTGATGTTTCATTTGCATTTTGCTAGTTCCCATTAAAGGCAAGAATTCTTTCACAGATTTGTTCCACCCCAGCCCCTCTTTCTTCCATGAATCCACCAGCCATGGTTTTTGCCTATTTTGCCACTGAATTTTTTTTTTCTTCTTGAATTGTATTTGCTTTCTATTGGGTTGACCAAAAAGTTCATTCGAGTCTTTCCATACCATCTTATAAACCCCGAATGAGCTTTTTGTCCAACACAAAATATATCATGGCTATTAACCATCTGTAGATTACATATGCTACAAAGATTTTTCTATTTTTAGTTGGTTTATTCTTAGTCTGCCATGTAAACTATCGCATTTTTAGCAGTCAGTTCTGACAGTCTTTTTCTTCGGCATTTTGTGTCATGCTTAGAAAGGTTTTTCCCACCCCAGGGTCATGGAAAACAGTCCCTGTTGCCTGAGGATTGTCGGTACCAAGGAAACAATGGGGAAAAAAAGGTTTGGGTTGAAATTTTATCTGGAAAATGAAATTAAGTAAGTGTTTTTAATATTACACCTAGCAACATTTCCATTTTAATTTCAACTCCAGCTAATTTTCAAAATGAGCAAGAAATAAATCAAGTTTTTACAGAGGGGGATAATTTTCAGGTAAAAGTCTCTGATTGTGTAACATAGTCTCCATTTTTTTACAGCAAAGTCACTTTTATAAAAATATTTGCAGATGTCATCAATACTCCCAAAGGTTTATCTTAATCCTTTGTTATCTAAATCACTACGCTTTGGAGAATCGATCCTGATTTTCTTGTAAATTTTCTTGTCTTCCCTCCTAGCTGGTTCCATGCCCCCAGAGCCTCTTTTGCTGACAGATTTGCATGGCATCTGAGCAGTGCGGCCTCAGCATTTCCATCAGCTTCACAAAAAATTCTGTTTGGCCAGATTTGCATTGTCATTGTGTAGACTGTTTATTTTGGCATGAAAGCTTTGAATCCTGGGATAGGGTCTTTGCTAGTGGTCCAGTGGCTAAGGCTCCAAGCTTCCACTGCAGGAGGCATGGGTTCGATCCCTGGTTGGGGAACTAAGATTCTACATGCCATGCAGCGTGCCCACCCCCCAGAAAAAGGAGAGCCCTGGGGTTACAAGGACTTCTCAAGCCTGCCATCCCAGTTGATTTAATTCATCCAACAGTGAGGGTGTGTGCTGAGCACTATTTCTTTTTTAAAATATCTATTTATGTGGCTGTGCTGGGTCTCAGTTGCGGCATGCTAGCTCTTTAGTTGAGGCACGTGGTATCTAGTTCCCTGACCAGGGATTGAACCCGCACCCCCTGCAGTGGAAGTATGGAGTCTTAACCCCTGGACTGCCAGGGAAGTCCTTCTGAGGACCATTCTAGACACAGTGAATAAGGTACTGTGTTAGTCAGTTGCCCAAAGGAACAGAACCAATAAAATAAATATATATACAGAGATATTTACATATATACAGAGATATTTATATATATACAGAGATATTTATATATATATACAGATATATTTATATATATACAGAGATATTTATATATATAGATGTATATATAGATATATTTATATATCTATATAGAGATATGTTTATATGTATACAGATATATATACAGATATATTTATATATATGCAGATATATTTATATATATATACAGATATATTTTTATATACATATACAGATATATATATACACACAGGTATATTTATATATATACAGATATATATATACAGAGATATTTATATATATATACAGTATATATACAGATATATTTATATATATATACAGAGATATTTATATATATACAGATATATTTATATATATATACAGATATATTTATATATATATATACAGATACATTTATATATATACAGAGATATTTATATATATATACAGATATATATATATATATATATAAAATAGCTGTGTGTTGAAAAGTGAAAGTGTTAGGCGCTCAGTTGGACCCTGTGAGCCCATGAACCATAGCCTCTGTCCTTGGAATTGTCCAGACAAGGGTACTAGAGTGGGTAGACAGTAATTTAAGTGTGTTTATGATGAGCAGTCGGCTCTCGTGATCCTGGAAGCTGAGAAGCCTGCCGACCTGCTCTGTGCAGATGGGGGCCCAGGAGAGCCGGCGGCGGAGGCGCAGTCCAGGCCTGCAGGGTGAGGCCCCGTCAGGGACAGGAGAGCCATGTCCGCCCCGCGCTCGGGCGGAGAGTGAACGCTCCCTGCGTCCACCGCGTCCTCAGGCCTCCCAGGCCGGGTGCTGCCACCCTCACTGGGAGCCCCGTCTGCTAACTCAGCCCGCTGAGTCCAGCTCTACCCTTTCTGGAAACATCCTCAGAGGCACTGCAGACACGCCTGCTCACCAACTATCGGGGCGTCCCGTGGCCCAGTCACACTGACACATACAGTGACCCATCGCAGCGCCCTTGGCAGTTACTCCCCTTTCCAGTGAAGGACCAGCACACTGAGCAACTGCCCGCGCCGCCTCCTTCCTCCTCACACACACACACCGCCCTCCTTCTCCTGATCACTCCCGTGAGCGCACACACACACACACACCGCCCTCCTTCTCCTGATCACTCCCGTGAGCACACACACACACACACACCGCCCTCCTTCTCCTGATCACTCCCGTGAGCACACACACACACACACACCACCCACCTTCTGATCACTCCCGTGAGAACACACACACACCCCTTCTGATCACTCCCGTGAGAACACACACACACACACACACACACCGCCCACCCTCTCCTGATCACTCCCGTGAGCACACACCCCCCACCTTCTGATCACTCCCGTGAGAACACACACACACACACACACACACACACCGCCCACCCTCTCCTGATCACTCCCGTGAGTGCACACACCCCCCCACCTTCTGATCACTCCCGTGAGAACACACACACACACACCACCCACCCTCTCCTGATCACTCTCGTGAGCACACACACACACACACACACACACACCCCACCTTCTGATCACTCCCGTGAGAACACACACACACACACACACCACCCACCTTTTGATCACTCCTGAGAGAACACACACACACACCACCCACCACACCTTCTCCCGATCTTTCCCGTGAGAAGCCTGAAGGCTTCTTTCCGGAAGCATCAGGGGCAGACCGAGCTGACCACCTGTGAGAAGGGGAAACCGCGGCCTGGGCGAGAGGAGGGTGCGGACGTGGGTGACCTCAGACCCCGCGGGCCTCATCCTCAGCTGAGCGATGGCGGACAGCGTCGAACGGGGGAGAAGCCCAGCCTCGCTCTCTCCCGGCCCTAGACCCTCGCAGCTCAGCATCAGGCCGCCCTGAGCCAGGACCGACCGGTGTTAGACCATGCTCCTCGATGTGCTAAGTGAGGCAGCTGCGTCTGAGCCCGACACCACCAGACGCCACGCTGAGGGAGAGACTGCTGTCCACACTCTCAACCACATCCCAGTACAGTGACGGGGCAAGGGGCGACATTACAGCCAAGGCCTGAGGGTCGTCCCTGAGCGCGCGAGGGTGAGGCGCTGGGTTCACACGGGGCCCCAGGGGGCCCCAGAGGCTCCATGGAGGTCTCCCGGGGCCTCCACGAGAGGAGTCATGCTCTGGGCAGCCTCCCACCCACCCAGACTTTGACTGGAGCAACCACTTTGATCAGCTTGACGTTTGGGGTGTGGTCAAAGCTGTTGTTTAAAAAAAAAAAAAGATTTTGGTTTTAAAGCTTAAAAATCTGTGATCTAGAGCAAAGGGCAGCCTAGAGCCCAGATCTGGCCCATCTCCTATTTTCAGAAATAAAATTAAATTGGAACTCGGTCCTGCTGGTGCATCCGTCACCCACCAACGCCCTGTGGTCCAAGAGCTGCATGGACTTGCTGAGATAGGAACCGTATGACCCACAAAGCCTCAAGATTTACCCTCTGGCCTCTTACAGAAAAAGGTTGCCAACCCCTGGTTTAGAGGAAAGACGTCTGGAGTTGGACGAGCTCGGATACCTGTGCGTCCACGCGTTGAGTCACAATGCGGAGGAAGGACCAGCCCCCTTCACCACCCAGCGTCACCATCAAGGTTTCATTCCCTCAGCCACCAACTGCGGTGCAAACCCCTTTGCATGCTGGGGTTTACAGTGGGCAAGTGTGTCCCATGCCCTTCTCCCCACGCCCCCCTCCTCAAGGTGATTCACTGTGTGGAATGGATGCATAGCTTCACGGTTTCTTCTGCAGCCTGGTACCCGAGCTTGCATTTCTTATTAAAGAAGATTCCAAAAATGGGTGAGGCTACCCACTCCAGTATTCTTGGGCGTCCCTTGTGGCTCAGCTGGTAAAGAATCAGCCTACAATGCGGGAGACCTGGGTTCAATCCCTGGGTTGGGAAGATCCCCTGGAGAAGGGAATGGCTACCCACTCCAGTATTCTGGTCTGGAGAATTCCATGGACTGTGTAGTCTATGGGGTCGCAAAGAGTCAGACATGACTGAGCGACTTTCACACTCTCTTTTTCATTTTTCTTTCCAAAAACATGGGATCTGCCCTTGATTCTCTAACACGTTCCAGGTAGCACCTGTTCCGTCTGGCACCGCCTCTGCCTCACAGGGCTTTAGACCTGCTGAGTTCAAGGACAGTGAGCTCTCCACAGCCCTCCCCAAAGAGCAGCCCCTCCCTGCCAACCAGGCTCCTTACTGGGGAAGGGGGATTGTTTGCTCCCCTGCTGATGATGAGGCTAGGCTAGGTGGGCGTGATGGTTAATCTTATGCGTCAACATGGCTGAGCCCTCCCTGCCTGAGTGCTTGGTCGCTTCAGTCGTGTCCGACTCTCTGCGAGCCCCTGGACTGCAGCCCGCCAGGCTCCTCTGTCCATGGGATTCTCCAGGCAAGAATCCTGGAGTGGGTTGCCATGCCTTTCTCCAGGTTATCTTCCCGACCCAGGGACCAAACACATCTCCTTCATCTCCTGCATTGCAGGTGGATTCTTTACCACCGAGCCGGCAAGGAAGCCCCTGGCTGGGCTCTGGTACCCAGACAGTTGGTCAGACATTATTCTGGATGTTTCTGTGACGGTGCTCTGTGGGTCAGATTGACATTCGAATTTGCAGAGTTTTGCTGCTGTTGATTTTGCTGCGCTGAGTCTTTGTTGGAGTGTGTGGGCTTAGTTATCCCACAGCACACGTGGGACCTTAGTTCCCTGACCAGGGATCAAACCCATGTCCCCTGTGCTGGAGGGCAGACTCCCAAGCACTGGACCACCAGGGACATACCTGAAGTTTGTAGAGTATGAGGAAAGCAGATTTTCCTCCCAGGTAAGGACAGCCTTCATCCAGTCAAAGGCGCCCGTAGAGTAAAATCCTGACCTCCCTCTGCTGAGCAAGAAGGAATTCAGCCGATAGACGCCCTTGAACTTGGGCTGCAGCCTGGGCTCCTCCCTGGGGGTCCCGACCTGCCAGCCCGCCTTGCAGATTCTGAGCTTGCCAGAATCCATGGCAGTGTTAGCCAAGGCCTCAGAGTATATCCTTCTACACAGATATACACGCAGCCTGTTGCTTGGAGAGCTCTGACCGATACCATGGGTAAACCAAGTTGGGCCTTCCGGTCCATCCACAACAGGTTCAACGCGGGGCAGAAGGCGGGAGGTCCAGAACATTCTCTGATCTGGGATGTCAGGGGCAGGCACTTTCAGGGTCAGTGGGCAGTTGCACTGTTGCCATTAATAAGTCAGTACTTAGACCCCAACTGGGCCCCTGAAGTCTGCTTTCTGTCCAGTAGAAAGGAGGGCACCAGCAGTTGGCACCCTGAACCCAAACTGTTCATCACAGTCCATTTAAAAGGCACCTGAAACTCATTCAGAGGTGTACGTGGCCTTCTGGAAAAACAAGATCTTCTTTTCCAGAGATGTGTTGTTCAGTCACTCAGTCGTGTCCGACTCTTCGAGACCCCATGAACTGCAGCACGTCGGGCTCCCCACACTTCCAGAAATATGTGAATTTCCAAAAGAACAACTTTTACTGGTTTTCCTACTGGTATTCTCTTCTTCCTTATAGTAATACTTCTGTGAATTTTCCATATATTCTTCAATTAGTAAGTATCGTTTTTGTGCGCAAAAAAGAAATATAAATTAACTAGGTTTCACTGCTTCCTGCCCTCCAAATCGCTGTCATTTTCCCCTTTTGTTTGATACTGAGATGACCCAAGTTATAAACTCAAGCTGCTGATCTTGGGCATTCATTTGTTCACGTGCTGATTCACTGGACACATTTTCACCCTGCGCCTCTGTGCCTGGATGTCCAGGCACTATAACAGGTGCTGGGCCCTCTGGAGTCAGCTGGACTGAGTTCACATCCCAGGTCTGCTCCTAATTTGCTGTGTGACCTCAGTCAAGTTATTTCATCATAAAACAGGAGCAACACTGGATGAAACGGACCAGCAAGTGAAGGGTTTGGGCAATCTGAGTGGCTGTAAGCTCTCAGTACCGGTCAGTTGTCACCATTACAGATTCTGAAAAGGAAACATCTTTGGTGGCAGGAGTTTCTGTTTCTTTCTTGTTTTAAAAAATAATGTTTTTTTTTTTTTTTCTCCTGGCTGTGCTGGGTCTTCGTTGCTGTTTGTGGGCTTTCTCTAGTTGCGGAGAGCAGGGGCTACTCTCCAGTTGCGGTCACTGGGGAGCATGGGCTCTAGGCAGGCAAGCTCAGTAGGTGGGGCGCACGGGCTTAGTTGCCCGGAGGCATGTGGGATCTTCCTGGACCAGAGATCGAACCCGTGTGCCCCGCATTGCAAGGAGGGCCCTTAACCACTGGACCAGCAGGGAAGCCCTGTCGGCTGGTTTCTGTCTTCAGAGTGAAGGAGGAGATGATCAGACTGTCCTTTTGAGGGAAGCAAAGAAGATGTGGAGAAAGAGGGACATGAACGGGGTGGGGGCAAGACTGGACTCGGTGCACCCCTCGTGGCAGCGGGCTGGGGGTCTCGTGATGCTCTCCAGGGCAGGAGCAGAGGGAAGACGCGGATTAGTCTCGGCCGGGCCTCGCTTGGGTGTGATGCAAGGTCGTGGAAACCAGGGATGAGGGCAAGGGAGAGGACTGTGTAACGGCAGAAACACACAGGAGTGCAGTGACCCCCCAGTTTCTACTTGGCAGTCCGCAACCTTTTTTGCACCAGGGACCAGTTATGTGGAAGACAATTGCTCCACAGATGGAGGGCGGTGGGATAGTCTGGGGATGAATCAGGCACACTACAGGCATTGTGCACTTTATTTCTATTGTTACATCAGCTCCACCTCAGATTGTCAGCTTTAGATCGCAGAGGCTGGGGACCCGTGCAGCAGAGAGGACGCCAGACTGTTACATAACCAGAAGCAGCCTCCCCCTGGCTCAGGGCACAAGGAATGCAGCACCCGTGTGTTTTTCAAACGGAACCCAGCTCAGGCTGCAGCACTCCAGATTAGCAGGAAGTTCAACATCTCCGGCTTGCGGCTTCCCGCCAGCCTCCCAGCATTGTCCAAAACCCCACATGCTTATTAGCATCTCCAAGGCCAGTCCAGTCCAGTCACGAAAAGTGAAAGCAGACAAATGCCCTCGGGGCTGAAGGAAGCCCCCTGAACTCGGCCGCTCCGGAATGAGTTGCCCTGGCCAGGCCTCGGGCTTCACGAGAGCTACTAGCAGGTCTCGTGTTTCGATTCAGGGCAGTCACTGATGAACTGATGCTGCTGTGGGCTTCAATCACGCGTGCTAAGTCACCTCAGTCATGCCTGACTCTGTGCGACCCCACGGACTGTAGCCGCCAGGCTCCTCTGTCCACGGGATCCTCCAAGCAAGAATACTGGAGTGGGTTACCGTGCCCTCCTCCAGGGGATCTTCCTGATCGAACCCATGTCTCTTGCATCTCCTGCATTAGCAAGCAGTTCTTTACCACCAGCACCACCTGGGAAGCCCACTGTGGGCTTCACGATGGAGCAATTCTTCACACAGAATCCCACTTTCCAAGGGTCTCTACCCCAAACCAGCCCAGACTCCCCAACCATGTCCCACTGTAGACATGACCCAAATCCAGCAGAGAGGTGTCCCCACCCAACAGGACTTCAGACCATCTTCTCCCCCATGACACCCTGGATCATCCCATTGAGTCCGGTCCCTATCCCCTCATGACCAGTGGCCCCAGGAAGGCCTTGGAGGGATCTGTCTCTTGACGTGCCTCATCAGGGACCTTCCCAATCAGTAAAATCCAAGTAACATGCAACCTCAGAAGGGAAAAGCTGGGGGCTTCCCTGGTGGCTCATGGGTGAAGAATCCGCCTGCTAATGCAGGGGACACGACTTTGACCCCTGATTCTGAAGTTGATCCACATGCCTGGAGCTACTGAGCCTGGGCTCCAGAGCCTGGGAGCCGCAGTGAGAGAGACCACCGCAGTGAGAAGCCCCCAAGCCACGAGGAGAGCAGCCCCCTGCTCTCTGGAACTGGAGAAAATGCCCTCACGGCAGCAAAGACCCAGAACTGCCAAAAATAAAGTAACTCAAATTTTAAGAAAAGGGAAAGACTGGAGTTTCTCTTTCCTTCCTCATGGGACGTTCCTTATCTTCCTACAACTTGGAGACCAGAGGGATGGGTGACTTCAATCAAGTCACCACGAAGGCCTGCCCTACCCCATCCGCCCAGGGCAGAAAAATAATTGGCAATGGTGACTTCTCTCTGTGGGCAAAAATAAAACTAAAAATTGATTAAGACTCAGCAATAACAAGCAATGCCACTGAAGAATGGACCAGAGGCCTGAACAGACACCTCACCAAAGAAGGCATACGGATGGCAAGTAAGCACACAAAAAGATGCTCATTACGCCAGTGAAATGCAAGTTAAAACAGTAAGACACCACTGCATGCCTTTTAGAACAGCCAGAATCCAGAACACTGACAACACCAAATGCGGGAGGATATGGAGCAACAGGGACGCTGGTTTGCTGCTGGTGGAAATGCAAAACGGTACACACACTTTAGAAGGCAGTTTGCTTGTTTCTTACAAACTAAGCATAATCTTACTATACAATCCAGCAATCATGTTCCTCGGTGTTTACCTCAAGAAGTTGAAAACTGGTCCACACAAAAACCTGCTTGCAATGTTTATAGCAGTTTTATTCATAATTGCCAAAATCTGGAAGCCACCAAGATGTTCTTCCATAAGTGAACGGATTAAAAAAAAAAAACTGTAATACATCCAGATAATGGAATATCATTCAGCACTAAAAATAATTGAGCTGTCAAGCTTTGAAAGGATATGGAAGAACCCTAAATGCCTATTCCTAAGTGAAAGAAGACAATCTGAAATGGCCACGTTATATAATCCCAACTATACAACATATGGAAAAGGCAAAACCATGGAGACAGTAAAAGGCTCGGGAGTTGCTCAGGGATAGAGGGAAAGGAAATGGCAAGCCACTCCGGTATTCTTGCTTGGAAAGTCCCGTGGACAGAGGAGCCTGGCGGGCTGCAGTCCATGGGGTCTCAAAGAGCCGGACACGACTGAGGGACTAAACCACCACCGGAGGGGTGGGAGGACTAGGTAAGCACCGCCTTGGTCTTGGAACTTAGGCTTTACACTCGAAGCCTTTACACAGACGAAGTGTAACAGTTTAGTCACTCAGCAAAGCCAGGGACCCTTAGCTCCTCCTTCAGGCTGTTGATAACATTCTGAGCCAGATCCTGTGAGCTGTCTGCAGACACTGGAGCCCTCCCGGGGGAGGAAGATGACCGCATGATGACAAAGTGGAAGCCGTGACCTAAGCCGCGCCACGTCACACAGTTCCAAGAACTGGTCTCAAAGAGGTGGGAACAAACCCTGGAACTGAAGATTAACTGTCCTTCAAACCACCAAGATGACGCTGATCAGACCAGCGCATGGCTGATTCCAAGCTGACGGTGCTGGCCTGCTCCCTCCCACCGCCCGAACAACCCTGAGACTCTCCTTTGAAAGCTCCCATCCCCTGAGCAGCAAGTCCGAGTAGGTTCTGGGATAGGAGTCCACCTTCTCCCCGGGGGTTGCCAGCCTCGGAAATGAAGCAATCTTTCATTTCCTACTTGAGTACCGGCTGGAAAGCGGCGAGCAGCCAGACCTGGGTTTGGTAACAAGAGGAGTTTTAGGGATGTAAAAATACTCTATAGGATAATGATGGATACGTGTCATCATACAGATGGTCCCTGACTTATGATGGGTCAATACAGTTTTTCAAGTTTACAGTGACAGGAAAGCAATACACGTTCAGTAGAAACATGCTTCACATTTTGAGCTTTGGTCTTTTTCTGGGTTAGGGATACACAGTGTGATCCTTTCAGGATGCTCAGTTCAGTTCAGTCGCTCAGTCGTGTCCGACTCGTTGCGACCCCATGGATGCTGGGCAGAGGCAACTCCTCGTCAGCCATGTGATCACAAGGGTAAACAACCCAAATGATACACTTGGACCATTTCAAACCCGGACAAGCACTCTGTTCTTCACTTTCAGTACAGTACCCAGTACGTTACATGAGATACTTGATGCTTTATTAGAGAATAGGTTTTGCGGTAATTTTACCCAACTGTAGACGTTTGTGGTAAAGAATCTGACTGCCAGTGCAGGAGATGCAGGAGATGTGGGTTTCATCCCTGGGTCAGGAAGATCCCCTGGAGAAGGAAATGGCAACCTACTCCAGTATTGTTGCCTGGAGAATCCCAGGGACGGGGGAGCCTGGTGGGCTACAGCCCATTGGGTCGCAAAGAGTTAGACATGACTGAGCAACCAACACTTTCACTTGAGATCCCTATTCGATGTGTAGGGGTGATACCAAGTCGGGAATTCAGGGGCAAAGGCTGGAGTGGCCAACGTGTGAAGGGTACTGAATGTGGAGGGACTGATGAGATGGTCTGGGGAGTGGATGGAGACAGGAAGAGGTGGGGAGAGTGAGCCAGGGGCATCCCAGCGCTCAGAGCCAGAGATAAGGAAGGAACCATACTGCACGCCGGGAAGGGGTGGCCTGTGACCCAGGAGGGAGACGCAGGGGAGGGGGGGTCTGGGAAGTGTGGAACATGTTTCCAGAAGGGGCCCAGCAATGATGGCATCTCTACTTGGTCAATATGAGGACTGAGACTGGGCCACTGGATTGGGGAATCAAAGTCACCTGTGGCCCTGATCCACCAGTTTAGGAGAAGGGTTAGCAGCAAACGCCTGATCTCAAAGGGATCCAAGATAGGATAAGAGGAAGAAAAGAGGGCAGCAAGTATAGAAAACTCTTCTGGGGACTTCCCTGGTGGCTCAGACGGTAAAGCATCTGCCTACAATGCTGGAGACCCGGGTTTGATCCCTGGGTCGGGAAGATCCCCTGGAGAAGGAAATGGCAACCCACTCCAATACTCTTGCCTGGAGAATCTCATGGATGGAGGAGTCTGGTGGGCTACAGTCCATGAGGTTGCAAAGAGTTGGACATGACTGAGCGACTTCACTTTCACTTTCTGGAGTAGTTAAGACTCCCTCCTTTCTATGCAGGGGCTGTTGGTTTGACCAGGGGAACGAAGATTCCCATTTGCCATACGTGAGGTCAAAAAAGAGGAAAGAAAGAAAACTCTTTTGTAGAGGTTTGCACCAAGGAGAACAGAGAAACTGGTGGTACCTAGAGAGAAGTCTAGGATTAACGTAAGGAATCTGGGTTTTTTTCTTGGTTTGGTTTTGTTTGATTTTAAGATGATGATCAATCAGCAAATTTGGGTGCTGAAGAAAATGAGTCAATAAAGAACTGACAATACCACATAGAAGTAATATTTTTAGGTTGAGCACGAGAGAAACTCCTCCACTGCAACAGTAGAGATGATCAGGCTTTTAGAAGTTATTTTAACCCTGGGAGTTTCTTTACAACTTTTTGCCATAAGGTGGCAGTAGACGGCTTTGCATCAACCCAACAATCCTTAAAGAACACCTTGGAGAAAATGGCAAATTTGAAGTCGATTTCAATTTTTGTTGTTGTTTTAAAGACTCGCCAGGGGTTCTAAAGGACCACACTGGAACCTCCTCAGGCCTCCAGCCTCTTCTTGAATAACATCTTCTTGGTCAGTCTTTACCTTTCCAATTGCACCTTCCGTAGGTCCCAAGGCTCTCTAGAGAAGGTGATACTCACTCAGACTCAAAGGATGCTTGTTGCTATCCAGGGAAGAGCATGGGGGACGGTAACTGCCAGGTGATTGGTTACCCAGGCAACCACAGCTGGGATGGATTTCAGAAAGAGGCTGAGGGCAGAAAGCACTAGGAGGGGACGGTGGCAGCAGTCTAGCTAGAGATGCTTGCCCTGGGACTAGAGCAGGACACTCAATATGGAAAGGACAAGTTGTTGTTCAGTTGCTCAGTCTTGTCCAACTCTTTGCAATCCCATGGACTGCAGCATGCCAGGCTTCCCTGTCCTTCACCATCTCCTGGAGTTTGCCCAAGTTCATGTCCATCCAACCATCTCATTCTCTGTCATCCCCTGCCCTCAATTTATCCCAGCATCAGAGTCTTTTCCAATGAGTCGAGGCTCTTCACATCAGGTGGCCAAAGTATTGGAGCTTCTGCTTCAGCATCAGTCCCTTCAATGAATATTCAGTATTGACTCGTTTGACCTCCTTGCAGTCCAAGGAGAGGACAAGAGGGCTTAGCATATACTTAGTAGGTGACAGGTATCAGAAAAGGGAGACCTGGAGACTGGTTCTCAGGTTATCACAAGTGAACAAGAGGATGTTGGTGTGAACTGAAGGCAGAGGACCAGAACGTGAGAAGCACAGCCAATTTCAAGGGAAGGTGATGACAGGTTTGGACTGCGGGATCTGAAATACGTGGAAAGTATTAGGGGAGGTGTGCAGGTTTACACACAACCACGGTGCCTGCAAGAGGGCTAGGCGGAAGTCACCAGCTACTGTGAACACAGTCAAAGTACAAGCAAACTGGTTACGGTCAACATGGTTAGAACCTGAGAGTGGGTGACATCTGCTGGACAGAGACTATGGGATGAGAAAGAACATCCACACTGAGAATCATCAACATCTAAGGTGAGCAGAGGACAAAATTCTCTCCAGAGGAAAGATGTGCAGTTGGAATCCTGGCAGTCGTAAGTTTCAAAAAGGAGGCTGTATTAGTCTGCTCTATATGTTTGTCGTTCCGTCATGTTCGACTCTTTGCAACCCCACGGGCTCTAGCCCTCCAGGTTCCTCTGCCCATGGAATTCTTCAAGTAGCCATTCCCTTCTCCAGGGCATCTTCCTGACCCAGGGATCGAACCTGGGTCTCCCTCATCGCAAGCATATTCTTTATCATCTGAGCCACCGGGGAAGACCTGCTATGGGGCTGCAATAGTGAAGTACCTCATGCTGGGTGGCTAAAACATGAAAAACTGATTTTTCTCATGTTTCTGGAGGTTGGAAGTCCAAAAGCAAGGTGGATGGCAGAGATGGTTGCACCTGAGGCTCTCTCCTTGGCTTGTAGACAGCAACTTCTCTCTCTGTGTTTTCATGGTTGTCCCTCTGGGTGTGTCTGCGCCCTCTTCTCCTTTTCTCATAAAGACAGCAGTCATCTCAGGTTGGCTCACCCGCGTGACCTCATTTTAACTGTCTCTTGAAAGCTTTTGTCTCCAAGTAAATAACCATCACAATCTGAAGCACTAAGGGTTAGCACTTCAGCATATGAATTTGGGAGGACACGGTTCAGACCACTGCAGTGGGTTTCATAGAGTCAAACACAGAACAAACACCCAGTAATTCAAAGCTGTAAAGTGTCCTTCGGGGGTTTAGTTGTTAAGTCGTATCTGACTCTTCTGACCCCAAGGGCTGTAGCCCACCAGGCTCCTCTGTCCATGGGATTTGCCAGGCAAGAATACAGGAGTGGGTTGCCATTTCCTTCTCCAGGGGATCTTCCCAACTCAGGAATCGAACCAGGGTCTTCTGCATTGCAGGCAGATTATTTACCAATTGAGTTACCAAAGTGTCCTTTGGGTTTGGTGAAGCAGAGGTCATGGTTGACCTCAGTGCTGCTTGCTGAAGCCAGAGGACCGTGGGTTATGAAGGTCTGAAGCGGAAATAAATAGTTTTGGGGAAACGTGGATGAATGCATATCCTTAGAGAGTTTGGAAGAGGGGATACTTTTTTCTTTTCAGCCACACCACGAGTCATGTGGGATCTTAGTTCCTCAACCAAGGATTGAACCTGTGACCCTTGCAGTGGACATGGAGTCCTAACCACTGGACCACCAGGGAAGTCCCTGGAGGAGGAACTACTAATATCTCTGCCTGCTTTTCTCATTTGGAAAGCAAAGTATAAGGATTTGACACCAAATAAATGAAGTATTATGACTATTATGATCTCTAGAGTAGAATAATTTCATTTATTGAGCACTTTTTCTGTGCTAGAAAAATTCACTTTAATCCTTCCATTCAATCCTTCCTAAATCTCTAGAGATCATAATAGTCATAATACTTCATTTAATACTGCAAACTTTTGCTTTCCCTTCACCTTCCTTGATTCAAGTCATTCATTGGCCGTGATTAAGGAGTTTCTTAACCAATAAAGGTAATTTTAAGATGAATAGAAACTTTCCTGGAAAATTAGCTAGTATTTGTGAAATTTAGAATAATGCCAGGCATAATTAGGTTATATGTGCTGGGTACTCACCTAGGTTCTTTGAAGGTACTGTATTAACTCACTTAATCCTTATGTTAACAATCCTACTGCTGCTCCTGGCTTATATTGGGGGAAATAGAGGCCCAGAGAGACAAGAAACTTTCCCAAGGTAACACAGCTAGCAAACAGAGCTAGAGCCCAAACCCAGACTTTTAATGCCTTTAAGTGGCCGGAAAGAGGTTATTGAAGATGTGGGTACCCATTTGTGATGGTTAGTTTTATGTGTCAACTTGGCTGGGCTATGATATCCAATTGATTGGTCAGACATCAGTTGAGGTGTTGTGTAAAA
The DNA here is from genome assembly GCF_019320065.1 of Cervus canadensis. Classification (NCBI taxonomy): domain Eukaryota; kingdom Metazoa; phylum Chordata; class Mammalia; order Artiodactyla; family Cervidae; genus Cervus; species Cervus canadensis. Next base: position 4,399,210 of record NC_057413.1, on the reverse strand, counting down.
AGGTTTTCTTTTAAAGATGTGATTTACATTTAAATCAGTAGATTTTGAATAAAGCAGGCAGCAGACAAATTCCGCCTGCGTTTCCAGCCTGAGGACTCAAGACTGCTGCATTGCCAGCCTGCCCCGCGATTTTCAGATCTGCCAGTTCCAAAACCCTGTGGGAGTCAACTCCTGAAAATAAGTGCCTTCCTCTCTCCTTCTGTGTCTTTCCTAGTGGTCTGTTTCTCTGTTCTCTAGCCTGAGCACCTTCACTCAAACACACGCGATAAATCTTGCCCAAGGTCTGCAATATGGCCCTGGGAGTGAAGGGCCACCAGCTCAAAGGAAGAGCTTGACAGGGGGAGTTAGGGAAGGACTCCGTGGGGAAGGGCTCCCCTTGGCTCCCTTGGACCCAGACAGCCTGGCTCCTGCCCAGCGGAAGAAAAGGTGCTGGGGAGGATGGGAGGGCAGCTCTGACCGGAGCACTGGTGGGTGGGGGGGGGGGAGGGGGGGGTGAGGGGAGGGAAATGTGTGCAGTTCAAGGGCAGTAAAGAAAACCTCCTTTCCAACCACGGCCCCGCAGGATGGCTCCCGCAAAGAAGGGCGGCAAGAAGAAGAAGGGCTGGTCCGCCATCAACGAGGTGGTGACAAGGGAATACACCATCAACATTCACAAGCGCTTCCATGGAGTGGGTTTCAAGAAGCGTGCCCCTAGGGCACTCAAAGAAATCTGGAAGTTTGCCATGAAGGAGATGGGAACTCCGGACGTGTGCATTGACACCAGGCTCAACAAGGCCGTCTGGGCCAAAGGAATCAGGAATGTCCCATACCGGATCCGTGTGCAGTTGTCCAGAAAATGTAATGAAGACGAAGACTCACCAAACAAGCAATACTCTTTGGTTACCTATGTGCCCGTCACCACCTTCAAAAATCTACAGACAGTCATTGTGGACCAGAACTAATTGCTGATGGTCCAATAAAGTTATTGAACTGCCAAAAAAAGAAAAAAAAGAAAACCTGACCTCAGCAACCTGGGAAGTCCTCCTGGGGCTTGGGAACCAGTCTTTCAATACGTTCATTACTTTCATCTTTCTTTCTTTCTCCCGCGTCATTTTTGTCAGCTTTTTTGAGACATACTCTCTAAACAATAAAATCCCCCAGTTTTACGTATAAAGTGTGATGAGCTGTGACACGTGGTTGCCATCGCCACAGCCACGACACTGAGCGTTTCCAGCTCTCCCCAAAGCTCCCTCGGGTCCCCTGGCTGTTGGTCCTGGCCTTCCCTGCCCCCTGGCTAGCACTCTGGTTTCTGCCACTGTGGTTTCACTTTGTAGAGAATTTCAAATACTGGAATCATCCATTGCAAACGTTCTCTTACATCGAAGCTGCTTTCACTTTGCATTATGCATTTGAGCTTCATCCACGTGGTGACTTGCATCAGTAATTCATTCAGCTTGCTGAATGAATATCCAGACGATGAATATCCATTACTGTACGGATGGACTGTGAGCCTTTGACCAGTGGCACATTTGAATTGTTTCCAGTTCTTGTCTATTATGAGTAAAGTTGCTGTGAGCCGTCAAGTACAGGCCTTTGTGTGGACATGTGTTTTCACTTCTTTGGGTAAATACCCTAGCAGTGGGATTGCTGGATCGTGTGGTAAGCATACACTTTACTTTGTAAAAAAAACAAAAAAAAAAAAACAAAAAAACTGCCAAACTGTGTTCCTAGAGTGGCTGTATATGATTTTAGCTTACAATAAGGGGAGAAAGGAGAAGAAATATACCTTGCTGTTTAGCCAAAAAAAAAAAAAACATCAACCCCTCAAAAAAAGGCTTACAAGGGGGAAAAGCAGTTTGGAATTAACAGTGGGTTGCATGTCTGCATGCTACTCCTTTCCAGGGACCACAAAATCATGAGCGGCCGGTATCCTGACTTCTGCACATTAACATAATATGAGATGGGCATGACTATTCTCAGACCTCAAAATCAAGCACACTAGTGTGTGTGCACTCAGTCGTGTCTGACTCTTTGCAACCCCATGGACTGTAGCCTTCCAGGCTCCTCTGTCCATGGAATTCTTCAGGCAAGAAGGCTGCAGTGGGCTGCCATTCCCTCCTCCAGGGGATCTTCCCAACCCAGGGCTCGAATCCACGTCTCTTGGGTCTCCTGGATTGGCAGGCAGATTCTTTACCACTGTGCCACCTGGGAAGCCATCAAGTACACTAGGTAAAATGGATTTAAAAAAAAATTTTAGATCAAATAAATTTCAACTTGGTGGCCACATTCCCTGGGTTGGAGGGGATCTCGACCTCTGTCCTTCAGAAGGTGCTCTTTTCATCTTCAGGGAAGTAAAAAGGTGGCAAAGTCTTCCCTGGACCAAGGCAAAGGGCTGGGTCACCAGCACCCCTGGGACAGCAAGTGACCAGTCCCCAGGTCACTTGCCTGCACTGGTGAGTCTTGAGGATATTTTTTGCCAGTCTTAGAGGATTGACGAGAGGAAGCCCTTGTTGGTCTGAGTAATTTCCAAGTGTCGAGTGCCTTGATACTCCTATGAAATTCTTGGGGCACAGGGATGTTTGACCAGGCCAGGGATCCTGTGCCCTGCTCTTCTGAGACGTCAACTCCCCCAAGGCAGGACATCCCAAAGAACAAGCCTTGGAGGTCACGTCTCCTTTCCACCCAAGTCCCTGGAGAAGGGCATGGCAACCCACTGTAGTATTCTTGCATGGGGAACCCCAAGGACAGAGGAGCCTGACGGGCTACAGTGCATGAGGTGGCAGAGAGTCAGACACGACTGAGTGACTAACAGTTTCACTTTCACTTTTCCACCCAAGTTACCTGTAGCTCCTTGAAGAAGAGAAAGAAAGTCACAAAGAAGGGGAAAAAATACTTTAAAACATCCTGCAAAGAGAGTCACGTTTGTTAATGTGGTGAGTAGTAACTCATGTTTTCAAAGATGACAAAATGAACACACGAAACTACTAGACATATTGATACCAAATGAAAAAGGATTAATGAACCTTTTTTCCACATTCTGCCTTTGAGATGAAGATATGTCCTAGGAGACCCCCCCCCCCAACCCCCTGGGAGACTTTGAGTTTGCTCCCCAGAATCAATTAGCTGCTTCCCTGGGGGAAGCTGAGGGGGAAGGTGAAGACGGGTACCCGCTCCTGGGAGTGGGTGGGGGGTCCTGTTCTCAGCTGAGCTGGACTACGGGGCTTCTCTCCCCAGGAGATGTATCCTTTTTCAAATTTTTCTTTTCTGATGCGGACCATTTTTATTGATTTTGTTACAGTATTGTTTCTATTTTATGCTTTGGGTTTTTGGCTTCCAGGCATGTGGAATCTTAGCTTCCCGACCAGAGATAAAACCTACACCGCCTGCCTTGGAAGGCGAAGTCTTAACCACTGGACCACCAGGGACGTCCCCTGGATGTGTCCTTTTAATCTCAGATGCTCAAGTTTTTTCTTGCCACAGAAAGGAAAAGCCAGACTCAGGTGGAGAGGGTGAGGAAACCACAGGCGCCCACATGGCGAGCCTGCACTGTGCGTCCCCGGAGGCTAACCCAAATCCAAGCTCTCGGCGACTGGGAGTCCCGCCAGTGAGGCTGTCTCCACAGACACGCACTAGGTGCTCTGCCAGCCACCGCGGATCGCTGGCAGTGGGACAGCCCCTGCCCACCCCCTGGTCAAGTGATTTTCAAGGGGGCCTGGGTGTCATTAGCTGGAGCATCTGACTCCACTCCAACTGCTGGTGTCAAGGGAACCATCACTTCCATTTTGCCAGATCTAATGACAGGGTCCAGGGCTCACCCCCAGAAGCCCCCCCACCCCATGATTCCCCAGCTCATCCTGTAGATGAGCCTTCCTCCTAGTGAAGGAGGAAGCAGACAGAACAGGCTCCCTCTTGAAAGCAGGACTCCGTCTTGGGCTGGACTGTGGACTCTGAGCTCTATGCCCAGTATCTATGGAAACAACACACCAACTGGAAAACCAGGTCCCCAGATGGAAGAGCCCCAGGGCTCGTACCTAGACTCTCCGTCACCTGAAAGATTACCCTAATTATCTGTGTAACGGAATAGAGTCATACATTCTATTATGCTTATTGGGGTATGACCACAGGCCTATTGATACGTGTCCACTGTTAACTACCTAGGCTTAAGGCATATGAATCACGGGTTAACTTTGATTGTATCTTTCTTTTCCTTTGTCCAGACTAGTTTCAGGGAATTTGGGGAGGTGGGTTTAGGTACATACACTTAGGGTATATAAGGTTTTCACATAAACTCATCGGGGTCCTTAGCTAAGAGGAGACTCTGCCTTGGGCCTGCGGCTATAATAAACTGCACTCCATCATCTGCATTGTCCTTCTGAGTGAGTTTGTTTCCCGGAATGCATGGCTACAACACTAGCTCACCCTCTTCTCCTGGCTTCCTGACAGCACCTGGTTTTTCTGCCTTTGCCTCTGGCCACTCTTTCTCCCTGCTGGCTGCTAGCCCCCACCAGACCTCTCAGGGGCGGCATCGGTCAGCTCAGCCCTCCCCCTCCGTGTCCTGCGGACCCGCCTTTAGGTCACCTGCTGGAGCTCCGGCTCCGCCCTGAGCACCCTCTCTTCCACCGCCCTCCAGTTTGGAGACCACTGCTCTCATCTGCGGAGATTTCACCAACTCATCCCTCCCAGACCCCGTTTCTGGAAGGGTGGAGTCAGGCGTTGCTGGGCAACAGGACGGAGTGGCTCAACTGTTTTTTGGCTACTCTTTCCTTACCTCTATTAACCATCAGCTCTTCCCTTTGTTGACTGTAGCTGGCAATTTTTGCTGACTCATTATCCGTTGTTTGGGTCACACAACTAGGTTTTGGAGGAAGGAGGGTTTTGAGGTTGAAATTGACAGAGGGAAGTTCAGAGGTCAGAAAGTCAATGAACTTTAATTTTTTACTTGAAAAGCTCATTACAGATAATGATACAACAGAATACAACAGAAACATAATTTCCCTATCTGTAATTTTCCTTCCCAGGCCGTACCACAGTTTATATTTATTGCATATATTTGGGAACTTGTGTTTTAATGTGTCCTCCATTAGAGACTCCATCAAGGACCTGTTGTATAGCACAGTGAACTGTACTGAGAACTTCGTAATAGCCTGTAAGGCAAACCAGTCCTGGCTCTGTGGCTCAGATGGTAGAGAGTCTGCCTGCAATACAAGAGACCCGGGTTTGATCCCTGGGTCAGGAAGATTCCCCTGGAGAAGGAAATGGCAACCCACTCCAGTATTCTTGCCTGGAAAATCCCATGGATAGAGGAGCCTGGCAGGCTACAGTCCATGGGGTCACAAAGAGCTGGACACGACTGAGCGACTTTTCCCTGAGTAAGGGAAAATAATCTGAATATACTTATGCATAAAGGAATCACTGCGTTGTGTACCTGAAATCAGCATATTGCAAATCAACTATATTTTAATTAAGGAAGAAAACTCCATGAGGGGCAAGTGCTGGATCTGCCCTGTGGCCTCAGTCATTACCAAACCGCCTGACATATGATAGGAGAACACAAAGCATGTTGGGTGAATGAATTATTTAATTAACACATCAGACAAGCAATCAGTGTATGACAGAACCAAATTATCCTCTTACTCACAGCAAGTCCGTCCTGCCCCGCTCCTCACCAGGACATGTACTTTGGGGGGTGTGTGTATATGAGCACTGACAGGCCTGTTAAAACAGCATGTACTTAACGATACACTGGATCCCCGGAGAAGATTTAAAATATGAATCCTTCGTGTCTTTTTATCCCCATGCAGCTTACAAGCTAAGCAGTAGCAGATCTCAAATGCCAGACAAAAAGTATCACCCAGAATGTGGTACATACATATGGGGTATGATCTGACCTCGGAAAGAAAAGATATTCCGACCCAGGCCACCACATAGATGCACCTGGAGGCCATTATGCTAAATGAGCTCCACCTAAGGGATAAACCCACCAGCTTCCCTCGCAGCTCAGTCGGTAAAGAGTCTGCCTGCAACGCAGGAGACCCAGGTTCGATTCCTGAGTTGCAAAGATCCCCTGGAGCAGGAAATGGCAACCCACTCCAATATCCTTGCCTGGAGAATCCCATGGACAGAGGAGCCTGGGAAGCTACAGTCTATGGGGTCGCAAGAGTCAGGCATGACTGAACAACGTACACACACACACACACACACACACACACCCAAGGGACAAGCACTGTTGATTCCACTTAAGTTAGGGATGCAGAGCAAATTCACAGGGACGGAGTATAATGGTGGTTGTCAGGGGCTGAGGGGAGGATGGAATGGAGAATTATTTTTAATAGATATAGAGTTTCAATCTTGCAAGATGAAAAAAGCTCTGGACATGGTTGATGGTGATGGTTGCCCAGAAATGTGACTACACTTCTGCCATTGCACTGTGCACTTCAAACTGGTTAAAACAGTAAATTTATATTTCACCACAATGTAAAAAAATCTTTTAGAAGGACAGCCCAAATGCTGTGGGAACTCTGTGCCTCCCAAGAAGGTTCTTTTTGTTTTTTGCTTTTTTTTTTTTTAAATGTTATTTGGCTGTGCAAGATCCTGGTTACGGCATGCAAACTCTTAGTTGCGGCATGTGGGATCCAGTTCCTGGACCAGGAAAGGAACCTAGGCCCTCTGCACTATGGAGCACGGAGTCTCAGCCACTGGATCACCAGGGAAGACCCCTCCCAGGAGGCTACTGATGCTGGTGCTAAAGCTAGTAGACAATTAAATGAGACCACAGGGGACAGGGGTATCCTGAGTTTAACAAAAGATGGTGTGAAATGAGAGAAGGAAGATGTGGATCTTCAAGTGTTTTTCGTGTGAAAGGTGTTTGGAATCTCTTCCTGAGCAGGCTGGGGGCATGGGGTCTGAACGGTATCTTAGATCTGCTTGTGTCTGGACCACCGCTCCCATTTCAGCATGGATCCCAGTTCAGTTCAGTCGCTCAGGCATGTCTGACTCTTTGTGACCCCATGGACTGCAGCACGCCAGGCCTCCCTGTCCATCACCTACTCCCGGAGTTTACTCAAACTCATGTCCATCAAGTCAGTGATGCCATCCAACCATCTCATCCTCTGTCATCCCCTTCTCCTCCTGCCCTCAATCTTTCCCAGCATCAGGGTCTTTTCAAATGAGTCAGTTCTTCACATCAGGTGGCCAAAGTATTGGAGTCTCAGCTTTAACATCAGTCCTTTCAATGAACACCCAGGACTGATTTCCTTTAGGATGGACTGGTTGGATCTCCTTGCAGTCAAGGGACTCTCAAGAGTCTTCTCCATCACCACAGTTCAAAAGCATCAATTCTTCAGCGCTCCCAGGACTCCTTATTTGTCACAAGACTCACCAGGCAGAACAAAGCTGCTCCATTACATTAGTGAAGTCATTTAGTCGTGTCTGACCCTTTGCGACCCCATAGACTGTAGCCTACCAGGCTTCTCCATCCATGGGATTTTCCAGGCAAGAGTACTGGAGTGGGTTGCTATTTCCCTCTCCATCAATTACATTAGCTGCTTCCAAATCATGTTTTTTTGTTTTGTTTTGTTTTTTTTTAAAGCAAACTGCATATCGCTTCCAACCCCAGTCAGCACTTAGCCACACAATGACCTCAGTATCCCCTGTTGCACGGGGACAGAACCATTCAGCCTGCAGGTTAGGACGCGGCTCTGAGGCAGATGGAAAACTCCAAGGGAGCGATGTTCACAGAGCGGGGTGGAGGCCTGCCGGTTCCTTCACGAGGGCCAGGCCATGGTGGGGAGCTTTTCAGAGACTAATAAATGCTGTTCTTACCTGTCATCTCCTTTCAGCCTCCTCTTTCTCTTCCACCCGGCAGAGGTGTTGGATGGCCCTGAGTTTCCGTAGTCACAGGAGTCGGCGTGGCCTCGATAGAGGGGCTGCCCCGCCCGTGTGGACCGCCAGCACAGCAGGCCATGCGGAGAGGGTCTCACAGCAAGAGAGCAGAAAGCCGCTGGCGCTGACGCTTCCATCTGATTCTGTAGCACTCCAGCGATGGGGTTCCACTTTAGCTCCTTTTAGCATTCAACGCCCAAAAACTACAATAGAAATTTCCTTCTAAGGCACTCAGTCCTTTTGGGAGGCACTAGAGAAACCACAGATTTACAATCTGATCATTCCGTTTCTTTACACGTACAATCAAAGTTATCATCTTTACTGAACTGGAACTCTCCTTTTTCTTGGGTTTTAAGACATCTAGGATAAAACCTGAGCACTTACCACTTTTTGGAATGGATGAAGCAAAGGCTCGTTGCCCAACTTGCATAAAAGCCAACTCTATGGCACCAACTTGGAGAAAAGAGCCTTTTCATAAGCTTGACCCACAAGACTCTCAAATCTGTCTCCGAGATCCAGGATCCAGGGCTCCTGGATCCAGTGGTGAAATCTAAGGAGACAGTGGAATTTCAAACTTGGACGCTGACTGGTCAGGTTTCCCATAAGAGGTACTCCTGCTGTTGGAAGCCAGATTTTCCTTGTTGAGAGAACTCTCGCTTTGCAAATGGCCCCAGTGGCAGCGTTTCTTTCCTTCCAGTTCCACGGACTGAAGCTTCCTGGTTTCTGAGTTCTCGCCTTGCAGGGCTGTCTCCGTACAATAACTCAAGGTTTGATTAATAGACCTACTGAGGGAGGCAAAGCCAGTTTAAGCTGGTCTCGTGTCTTACGTGATGCTTCACTTTTACATGGGAAAAGCTTTTCTTAAAAGAATTTATTTTACCAGACTTCCCTAGTGGTCTAGTAGTTAAGAATCCGCCTGCCAATGCAGGGGACAAGGGTTCAATCCCTGCTCCGGGAAGATATCCCATAGGCCTTGGAGCAACCAAGCCCTCCCTCCCATGCACCACAACTTCTGGGCCCTTGAGATCTAGAGCACATGCTCTGCAACAAGAGGAGCTACCGCAAGAGAAGCCCCCATTCTCTGCAACCAGAGAAAGCCTGTGTGGAGCAGCGAAGACCCAGAGCAGCCAAAAATAAATAATAATTTTAAAATTATTTTAAAGATGTATTTTATTGATCTATAGCAGATTCACAACGTTGTGTTGATTTCCACTCTATAGCACAGTGACTCAGTTACACATCTTTTATCAGATGGAAAAAGCTGGAAGGTGTGGCCCCCTGCAGGTAGACGCAGCTGCCTTCCCTTTGCCGTTTGCCTCCTAAGACTCTGCTGGTGATTTGCCTGCTTTCAAACACTTAGGAGCGTGATGACTCTTCCCACAAATTAATCTCCATATTGCCCCAAATAGCCAACCATCACTTCCCTTGGTTAATGACTATGTCCTTGGCCAAATATGGTACAAAGCTCTAAGTGGGAGAGCAGCCCACCATGGTTGATTGAAAATGCTTTTAAAACGGGTGATCCCTGCTTCGTGTGATGCTGGGTCAGTGGAGGAGGAATAGAAGTACCACAGCCATTGGGTACCCCGGAAGTTCCCACACCCTGAGCTCCCCAAGACTGTGGTCTTCGCCTGGGAGGATGTCTGTGGATTGGAAGAAATGAGTGTACATCAATTTGTCCAAAGCCCTTTTTTTTTTTTTTTAAACAAATGCTTTTATCTGTGCATGTGGGAATTCTGCTGTTCCAATAACCCAGATGCTTCTGAATGGGTCAGGTGACGGAGAAAGTACACCTGCTCCTTGGAGATCTGTTCTTCAGGTACAAGGGCCTCCATCACCGGCCCCTGCTGCCCTGGTCTAGACCAGCAAGATCCTTGCTTATTCTTAGCAAGGCTGAGACAAGCAGGTAAGACGTTTTCAAAAGATGTGTCAACTACAGCCTGGCACTTGCCATCTACCTCGACAAGGCTTCAATCATGTGCTGCCACAGCTGCTGACCTGCACCACCCCCCGGAGTAAGCTCGGGGTGGAGATCAGAAATGAGACACTCTGCTGGGGTGGCGGGAGCCGCGGGGGGACTGGCAGGACAGGTCTTCAGATAGGTATTTTCAGCAGCTGCTTTTATGAGCCCAGTTCTTGTATCTCCTCATATCTAGAAAAGCACTAAAATCCTTCATCATGACGACTGTTCCTCGTGACTAGCAAAGTTTCAGAGACCGGCAGAAACCTTCTGGACAAATACGTGCTTAATTGCATGGATTCCCCTTCACCAAAATCACACATATACACTGACCTTCCCCACTGCCTCTCCAGAGCCATCTGAGGTGCTGTCTCCCGGGCTGCAGTCCTCATTTTGCCCCAAATGCAACTTAGCTTATAACTCTCACATTGTGCATTTTTTAAAGTCAACAAATAGTAATAGAAAATAGGGTCAAACAAACGGGAACATATAATTAACAGAAAAATAGTTAAGCTTTAGGAAGAGAAACAGAGTGTACAGTGATAGTTGCCAAGGGCTGGGAACTGGGGGAAGTGGTGAGATTTTATGGGTCAAAGGGTACACGTTTCTAGTTAAGATTACCTTCTGTCCCTCTTCTGAGCAGCATGGATGATTACAGCTAACAATACTGAAATTCACTTGAAAGCTGCTGAGAGAAGAGTTTTTATACTTTTTGGCTTGCTGTATCTTCCTTGCGGTGGATGGGTCTTAAAAGCTCTCATCACAGAAACGCAGTGGTAACTACATAAGGGGATACAGATGTCAGCTAACACCCCTGGCGGTAATCATCTTGCAATATATAAATGTATCAAATCAACACATTGTAGACCTTAAACTTACAAAGTTCCAACACTAACTGTGTGGGCTTTCTGGTGACCAGTCCCGCTATGGAAGATTTCTGGGGGCCCACCCAGAGCCGCTTCATTAGCATAACAAAACACTCTTGTCTCAGGAAATTCCAAGGGTTTTTGAAGTCCTGCCAGAGACTGAGGATAAAAACCAGGTATAGTCTTTATCACACCACACAAGCAGACACACAAAACTGTATTTTCAATTTTTCTCTTCATGCTCTGTTAGTTCTATAGTATCTCTAATGGCGATGACAATGACTTTTTTCCTAATAGAACCAGTGACATAAGATTTATATTATTGGGAAGAAGCTTAGAGAACCCCTTTTTAACAGATAAGGAAACTAAGACTCAGAGAAGTTACATTACTTGTCTAAAGTCCTAGCTGGTTGGTGAAAGAACAGCGATTACATCCCAAAACTTCTTTGTGAAATGTGTACTTTACAGTAAACCATAATTTCTTTTTCTTTGGCCGAGACTCGCAGCTTGTGGGATCTTAGTTTCCTGACCCAGGATTGAAGCTGGGCCCATGGCAGTGAAAGCACTGATCCTAACGACGGGACCCCCAGGGAATTCCCAACCGTAATATCTCTGAATGCCGCTTAGCGATTTTGGAAAGGACTCAGCTCCTCCAATACAAAGTTCTCCACACACCTGCCTCCAGAACCCAAAGCCAAGCTTCTCTTGGTCACACGTGGCACCAGCCCCCCACCCTCCAGTCCTAATGAAGGAGGAAGCAGACGGAACAGGCTCCCTCTTGAAAGCAGGACTCCATCCTGGGCCAGACTGTGGACTCGGAGCTCTATGCCCAGTATTTATGGAAAGAACACACAGACTGGAAAACCAGGTCCGCCGGATGGAAGAACCCCAGGGCTCATACCTAGACTCTCCATAGCCTAAAAGAATACCCTAATTGTCTGTGTAACCAGATAGAATCATAAATTCTATTATGCTCATTGGGGTATGACCACAGGCCTATTGATGACTGTTCACTGTCAACTACCTAGGCTTAAGGCATACGAATCATGGGTTTAAGGCATACAAATCATGGGTTAACTTTGTATCTTTCTTTTCCTTTGTTTAGACTAGTTTCAGGGAATTTGGGGAGGTGGGTTTGAGCAGGTACACTTAGGGTATGTAAGCTTTTCACAAAAGCTGGTTGGGGTCCTTGGCTAAGAGGAGACTCTGTCTTGGGCCCGCCGCTGTAACAAACTGCACTCCACCATCTACACTGTCCTTCTGAGTGAGTTTGTTTCCCGGAACGCGTGGCTACAACACTAACTGGCCTGCAAGCCCAGTAAGGGACTGTTGCCACCCTCAGGCACAGGGTGGGAACAAGATCTAGGCTCAGTCTCAGGGATGACAGAAGGCTGGACTCACAGTACTTCCCTAAAGCTGGAGAACCCTCCCTGCTGGCTCAGAGGGTAAAGAATCTGCCTGCCAAGCAGGAGACCCAGGTTCGACCCCTGGATAGGATGATCCCCTGGAGAAGGGAATGGCCACCCACTCCAGTATTCTTGCCTGGGAGATCCCATGGACAGAGGAGCCTGGGAGATCCCATGGACAGAGGAGCCTGGGGGGCTACAGTCTGTGGGGTCGCAAAGAGTCGGACACGACTGAGCGACTGAGTACATGAAGCTGAAGCATCGTGAGGGAGGGAGGGGACCTCGTGCTCAGCAGGGCAACTGCCAGGTCCCAGCTCCCTATTTCCTGAGGCCCCCGCCCTCAGCTTCCACCCTGGTCTCTTCATGGAGGCAGAGAGACGATGGAGGAGAGAAACCTCAGACCCTCCTCCAACCCCAGAATGACAACCACAGGCTCAGAGCCAGCCTAAACAAGGCTAGTGTGATTACTGTGATATCAGATAAAAAGCCCTCAAAAAACAAAATCCCTCCCCATCATCTGAGACTTTCAGTTCCTCTAAGGTAAACAAACCCTTTCCTTTTATCAGAGATAACGTTTCAGATTTTCAAAGTCCAGCAGAGGGAATCTATTTGTGCAAAGGCTCATTAGCGTGCGTGACGGCTCTCTGCTCGTGGGTCTTGCTTGCATGCCACCGTGAAGTCACAGCTCTAATAGCCACGGGGGCACTGAGTGCCCTCAGAGCTCCCCCAGATCCCACAGCGAGGGGCTCCCAGCGCCCCTGCATGGGCTCGCGTTTCATTTCCAGTCTCCTGCCCCTGCTGATGAAGGAGATGTTTAGGAGAGTGAAACAGGCTCTGGGAGGAGAGGCAGGCGGTGTATATCAACTGCAAGTTCACTCATAAGGTTTTGAATTACCTAACCATCAAGAATTATTGCCCAGCTGCCTAAGAAGCAAGAATAACCAAGAATCCTCATATGTCATTGCCTTCTTCCCTGAAGACCAATGAATAAAGAAAGATATGAACTTCTAATATAAATCTCAATATCAAAATAATTCAAAAATGAACCCATCTAAACATGTTTTTATTAAAAAAAAAAAACACATGTTTTTTAAAAGCACAAATATACCATTTCCTTCATGTAGGTCTTTCGTCAAGAGAAATCTCTACTCATTATATCCCCTTCCCCTCTAAGGAATAAATGAAATAAAATTTCTTCTAGACAATTCCATCCTCATCTTCCCAAAACAACTGCCTCAAATACCAGAATTTTAAGACCCTTGAAAGAGGATGAAATATAGTAAAAACCTGGTTGCCTTAAGCCAATGGATTGGACAGGAGTTTGTCAAAGCTGGTCTGTGAGCTAGGACCACTTTGGCTTCAGTCACCTGGTGGGGGCTCCATGACCACGAGCCTGGGGGACTTATTTATCTACATGTGTCAATGTGCTGTGGCCTATTTGGGGCACTCCATTTGATCTGTGATATATCAAATTAGTATTAAAAAACAATCACCCTTCAAAGTGTGCATAATTTATTTCAGCAAAAGTGACCTTTTAATTTAAAAATTTTTTTTCTATTTTATTTAATTTTTTAACTTTTTGGCCATGCCAAGAGACATACGTGATCTTACTTCCCCCACCAGGGACTGACCCTTCACCCTCTGTGCTTCAAGTGCAGAGTCTTAACCCCTGGACCATCAGGGAAGTCCCAAGAATTTTTTAAACCTCTATGCATTTTTTCCCTCAAAATAGTACATTCGTCCAACCCTTGGGCATCCTTAAATGGAAAGATCATAAAAAGAAACACTAAGAATCTGTACTATGGCTAAACTCTGCACCAAAAGGAAAATTCATAACTTTTAACCACGTTAACCTTTAATTCCAGGATGAATGCCTTGTTTCTTTGCCAAATAGATATTAAAGAATGTTGGTACATCAAGAGAGTGATGATCTTAGAATGCTAATACTGGGAGTGAAAATAAAAGAGCAAAGACGAGTGCCATTATCTCCTCTTTTATGTGCTAACAGCACTCTGTAATGCGGACAAATAAGTCTGTGCATTTATTCAATAAAAGCACCAGGCTATGAGTCAAAGGGCAGAGCGGCTGCACAATTCCCTGGGCCCCACACCAAATAAAAATGCAGGGCCCCTTGTTCAAGAAGCGGGAAAACAAAAAGACCTTTCATTTCTTCCGTGATCTCTCCTGACCTGTCCTGGTGTTTGGTTTTCAATGTCATGTTCGCATGGGCACGGTCACAGGTGGAGTGTCAGACACCCACAGGACACCCTCTCCTCCAGGGTGAGCGTGCCCTAGCTCCCCGCCTCCCCCCCCGCCCCCCGCCCTGGGAGAAGGAGAGAGGAGGGACCACTTAGAGAGCCAGGAGCGAAGCCCTATTACGGGTGCTGTTATCCCATCCAACTGCATCACAAGACGCAAACTCAAAGATAAAGTCACTAAGGATTTCAAGATGGGGGACTTCCCAGGTGGCCCTGTGGCTTAGAATCCACCTTGCAATGCAGGGGACTCAGGTTCCATCTCTGGTCAGGGAACTAAGATCCCACATACTCCGAAGCAACTCAGCCCCCACATGTGACAACATGCCAAAACTAGAGAGTCCATGGGCCGCAAGGAAAGATCTCACACGCCACAGTGAGGATCCTGGGTGCTGCTCCTGAGCCCCAACACAGCCGAATAAACATGCAAACATTTCTAAAAAGGAAGAAGAAGAATTTCAGGAACACAAAAGCAGAGCCCTGGATCCCAAGCACACAGGATGAGCAAAAATCCAGGGTACCGTGTAACCCACGCCAGGTTTCTGGAATGGGGGCAGGGTCATGAGGGAACGTGCCCAGTTTTGCGACCTGCATCCTGGCTGATAGGCTAGTGACACTGGGCAAGTCATTTGAGTCCCCCAAGTCCCATTTCTTCAGTTGTGAACTGGAACTGGCGATGACTGCTTCCTAGGTGGTGAGGTGGTCAAACGTACCAGGGCATCCACTACGGTGAGAAACCAGCCACCCTTCTCAGTGGTCTGTGTCCCAGGAAACCTGAGACATCCACGGAACGTACTTAGTAAAGAGATGCCCTTGTGTTTCTGAGAGGCACCAATCCTACGATGCGGGCTCTAGACTGAATGTTTGTGTCCCCCCGAAAACTCATAGGTTGAGACCCAATTCCCGGGGAGATGGTATTTGGAGGTGGGGACTTTGGAAGCTGACTAGGTCACAAGGATGGGGGCCCCATGACCGGAATTATAGACGGAGACCTCAGAGATCTCCGGCAACCCTCCCACCATGGAGGGCACATGAGGAGAAAGCGATCTGCTGTGAACCAGGAAGCCCTCACCAGACCCTGAGCCTGCGCGGGCCTTCATCCTGGACTTCCCTCGGGCCAGCCAAGAGAAATAAACGTTTGCTGTCTAAGCCACCCACTCTGTGGTAGTCTAGCAGCCTGAACGGGCTAAGACAATGCGCGTGATGAGATGAGGGGTTGGGCGCTTACGAAATCACTGAGTGGGCTGCAGGAGTGGGCGCTAAGCGGGGCCTTCAGAAATAACTCCCAGAACCAGTGCCCAGAACCGGCCGGCCCAGAGCACCGCCGCCTCTGCCACACCAGGAATGGGGAAATTAAGACCAGCTGACGCGGATCCGGGCTCACACAGCTTCGCAGAGGTAACGGCACTAAAAGAATAAGGAAGCCACTGCTGCTGTGGCTCCAGGAGGCCCGGGAAACCTCCCCGAAAAGCACACCCGCAGAGGACCTGCCCCACCTCCTGCGGGGTCTCGGGCTCCCGCTCCTGCCGCAGAAACGACTCCTGCACCTGCTCGCAGCTGCGCCAGCACACGCCCGCCGGGTCACGGCCGGCTCATCCTCTGTGTCATCAGCAACCCTTGCTGCGACAGAGCTGAAATGTGGCTTTGAGCCCGCAACCTCCCCGGTTCGGGAGCGCACACGAGGAGGAGGGTGGGACGAGTGCCAATCCACCTCGAGCCCCTGAGGCGCTTCTCTGAGACCAGCGCCACGCCTGTGACGCGCCTGGTGCACTTCCAGCTAAAGCAAACAGCATGAAAGATGGTTCACTTTCTCCTGCTCAGCTTAGGGGAAAAAAACCAAAGGGGAATGCTAGCCTGTTTCTTTTCTCCTGCCTGACTTTGGTCCCCAGACAGAAACACCTCCCATTCTTATCTACCCAGCAGTAATACGTGTTTTTTTTTTTTTTTTTAAGTAGTTGGTTTGCAGAGTAGCTGAGAAAGTGAAATTCCTCCATAAAGCAATAAAAGAATGTTCTCTCCACCTAAGACAGCTGCCTCTCCCCGCTCCCCAGTTTCACTGCAAAACTGTTTTGTCCTACAAATACATTGCTCCTTCCTAATGATTAAACAGGTAAAGCCCTAGATGTTTCAGAAACATTCTGAAATGTTTTACTTCTGGATGGCATGATACATTCGACAAGTCATGAAATTTGTTTCTTCAAAAGAGTGTTCTCACGCGAACACTTGTGTAAGGACTGTGTAACCAAGATCTCCGTGTTACAAGGGGTGCTGGCCTGTCTTTCTGCCACGTGTCGTTTGGGGCAAGATGGCAGGTGACGGGGTGCCCGGCTGAGAAGGGCAAGGTGAGTGCCCCCACCCAAAGCAATGCTTCCCTTCAGCAGAGAATCCAGCTCGCCAACTGCTCCCAATTCTGAAGGCCTGAGGCTCAGAGATTTACACTTGCTTCTCCATTTTGACTTTTAACGTGACTTCATCAAAAGAAGCCAGAAAAATATGACAAATTGTTTCATTTCTGTTTACGTATTACCCTGAAACCTCTGACCTCCTAGAATTTTTTGAAAATTTCAAGTCTTAATTCTTCTGCTGGCAAACAAAGGCACTTTCGTTAATACTTTTAAAAGACTTTATTTGGGGCGGGGTGGGGGACTTTTTAGATTCCCAGCCAAACTGAGAGGAAGGTACAGAAAGTTCCCAGACAGCCCTCTCCCCTTTCACGCGGCCTCTCTGTCCAGGGCCTGCTTAGTGACCTTTTTTAAATGACCACCCCTAAAAAATTGAAGTGTCCAAAGAGGCAGAATCTTTTTTCACAAACCCCATAGGATCATTGCCTCCAGTTAACAGTCCGATTCTAACCTGGCAACAAAGTTACAGGAAATGTATCTATTCTTGATTAAAAAAAAAAAAAAACCCTTTTCTCAACAAAGCTGTAATTTTGCCTTCTTGGCTCCAGATTTTTTTCTCCAAAGAATCAAATAAACTCTATCCCGACAATAATTATTTTTTGGGGGGAGGGGGTCATGGTGGTGGTTGTTTCTTCTTCAAACAGGACCCCCACCACCACCCCCCGACATCTCCTTCCCTTCCACCTCCCAGGACTCTGCCTCCATCTCCAGTGCGTCTTGTTCCTGCTGCCCTCAGGCTTGCTCTCTTTTTGCCTCTTTGGGATTAGAATCAGAACTCCTAGGTTGGGTGCTGCACCTCCAGTGGACTCAAAACCCGTGACCTGCAGGAAGATTCCCACAAACTCTTTAGGTGGTATACCCCACAGCAAGATCAAAGCAATCCCAAAGGAAATCAACCCTGAACATGTATTGGAAGGACTGAAGCTGAAGCTCCAATATTTTGGCCGCCTGACATGAAGAACCAACTCATTCCAAAAGACCCTGATGCTGGGAAAGACCGAGGGCAGAAGGAAGAAAGGAACAACAGAGGACGAGATGGTTTGAGGGCATCACCGACTCAATGGACATGAGTTTGAGCAAACTCTGGGCGCTGCTGAAGGGCAGGGAAGCCTGGTGTGCTGCAGTCCATGGGGTCGCAGAGTCGGAAGCAACTTAGTGACTGAACAAGTTCCTCAACAAGCTTTTAAAAAGCAAAAGCCTCTGGAAATGCGTTGAAATTGCATTGAAACTGTTGTTCAATCTAGAGAGAACTGGTAACTTAAAACAGTCTGTGAGTACGATGCTGTTACTAAAGCAGATTTGTTTGTCTGACACGCAACCAGCCAGACGCTGAGGTGTGCAGCGGAGAAGGGGGTTGTTTATTCAAGAGGAGCCAGAACAATTCAAATCCGCCTCCCTGAAGGCCAGGGGCTTGGGATACTTACGGGATAAAGCTGAGGCATGGGGAGCGTGGAATAGCTGATGGAGAGAAGGAAACGGCGAGGTAACAGTGGTTTAGTGCAGGTACCAATAGGCTACAGGCTCCTCCATCGGACTTAAACGCTCAGAAAACTAGTGTCTGCAAGCTCTGAAGGCAGGGTTTCCAGCTTCCCAGCATTAAAAGGGCACTCAACTCCAGCTGGAGGGTCTTGAGGGTTCCAACCAGTCCTAACCAGCTGGAACTGGATAGAGCTGATGCCACGTATCTGAAAGGCCAGTGCTGAGGCCTGGAGGACAGGCTGAGTTTTGTAAAAAAAAAAAAAAAAACCAACTAAAGCCAGCCTGATTGGTGAGGCAGTTTATTACTAAGCAAGCTGAGCTTCCCAGGCGGTTCAGGGGTAAAGAATCCCCCAGTCAATACAGATTTGGGTTCAACCCCTGGGTCAGGAAGATCCTTTCAAGTAGGAAATGGCAACCCACTCCAGTATTCTTGCCTGGAAAATTTCATAGACAGAAGGGCCTGGCAGGCTTATAGACCACAGGGTTGCAGAGTCAGACACGACTGAGCCCATGGCACCATTAAGCTAGCTAGTTTAATGGATCTGACGATGACCCTTGGCTTCAGTATCTCTTGAGTCTTAAATTTCACTCAGCAAGGTATGTAGTTTCCAGCATGCAGGTCTTACACGTTTTATTAAATTTCTTCATAATCTCCCTGGCTGTCCAGGGGTTAAGGCACTATGCTTTCAACTGCAGGCAGTGTGCATTTCAAAGAATTTACCCATTTAAGTTGTTGAATTTACTGGCATATTGTTCATAATATTCCCTTTTCACCATTTTAAAAGTCTGTAGAATCTATAGCAACATCTCCACTTCATTCTTGGTATTAGCCACTTGTCGTCCCCCTCCCGCCTCCCCCCCAGATCCTTCAGCCTGGAGGCTTATCAAGTTTATTCATCTTTCTGAAAAACCAGCTTTCCGTTTCTCTTTCTGTATTGCTTTTCTGTTTTCTATTTCACTAATTTATGCTCTTGTTATCTTCCTCCTGCTTAATTTGGCCTTAATGCAATTTTTTTTCTATTTAAGTTTATTCAAGAAGAAACAGATACTTGAAATAGATTCATTTTGTTAAATTCATAGATAAAACTTTGCCACAAAGAAAACTCTAGTTCCAAATGGCTTCACTTATAAATTCTACCGAACACCTAAGAAGGAATAATACAGATTTTTCACAATCCCAGATGAGAGAAAGCAAACGTTCCCAGCCATCATTATCTTGACACTAAAACCAAAAACAAGGAGACTACAGAACTGATACACCTCATGAGCAGTCACCTGAACAAAAACCTGGCCATTTCTTGCACACAAGTGCTTCGGGCAAGCCATTAACACACACACACTCTATTTCTCCCCAGTCCCACCTCCCCCGCTCCCTCCCCATCTCTCTCACACTAAAAGCCCAAGTACATCTTTCAGTTTTACTCTTCAGTAAACTGTCTTCCAGTTAGTAAAGTCACTGAAATCATAACAAAAAACAATATTATAAACTGTTATATTATGTGAAACTAGATCATTCAAATGGATCTGACCTACAAAAGTAGAAATTTCACATAGCTCAAAATTATGCCAACTCCAAAGTCTTTAAGACTTTTAAACATGAATTTTACACACTTAGAAATTACATACAATGGCACCAACAGGGCTTCATACTGGTAGGGTGATTCCCACCTTATAAATCAGAGCGCTTCTTCCACACCCGGAGCCCAGCAGCCAATCAGATTTAAATACAGTTGACCTTCCTGACGTTGTCAGTTACAGACTCAAATGATCAAGGTTTAATTTCTATCTGGAACTCACTGGGGAATCTTTAACCTGGGTTCCCTGGATTCAAGACACTGCTCTTCACGCACGAGAGGTTTAACATTTCAGGCCAAACTTTCCCCTGAATGATCCAGCATACAGCACAACATGAGTAGGATAGGCTACTGACATAATTCAGACCAACCTGTGGAGAGGCAGGGAGAAGGGTGCAGGAGCATTCCACTTCTATGAATCCCGGAAAAGATGCTTCTAATCAACAGTAACAAAAACCAGGGCCGTGTTTGTCCAGGGCTGCTGGTGGAGAAACTGACTGGGAAAGGGGTCTAAGGGAAACTGAGGCAGACAGAAACATTCTCTATTTTGATTGAGATGAAGGTTACATGGAAGGGGGTATAAGTCTATCAAAACTTAAAGAAACTTAAAATGAATGGATTTCATTTTATGTAAGCAGTTCCTCAACAAAGCTGATTTACAAAAAAAAAAAAAAAAAGGACAGTGTATTTTTAATTAACAAGTGAAACACAAATACATTATTAAAAAATTAACATGGATAATAATCAAAATTAATTATGGATAAAGCTAAACTTCCCTCTGCACCTTCCAATCCTGGTTCCCATCCTTTCTCCCATCTATACCTCCTCCCCCAAGTAACCACTGTTGAGTTGGGAAGTTCTTCTGAACCTTTAAAAATATATTTACATACATATATGGCGGCCAGATGGTAAAAATATCTGCCCACCAATGCAGGAGATTCAGGTTCAATCCCTGGGTCGAGAAGTTCCCCGGGAGAAGGGAACGGCAACCCACTCCAGTATTCTTGCCTGGAGAATCCCCATGGACAGAGGGGCCTGGCGGGCTTCAAACCATAGGGTCACAAGAGTCAGACATAACTGAGTGACTAACATACACATAAGAAGTCACAGAGAATGTGCACTGCTGTTCTGTACACAGAACTTAGATGTGTTTCTGAAACTTGCTTTTC
Organism: Cervus canadensis; assembly: GCF_019320065.1. Classification (NCBI taxonomy): domain Eukaryota; kingdom Metazoa; phylum Chordata; class Mammalia; order Artiodactyla; family Cervidae; genus Cervus; species Cervus canadensis. The sequence goes on along the minus strand of NC_057413.1, from coordinate 4,378,239 downwards.
TTCTTTTAGCATCATGTCTCTTAGATCTAGTCATGATGATCCAGTTGATTTCCTCAAGTCTGATACACTGCTCTCTCACATGAGTATGCCCTTCCTCTCCTGATGAATATTTGGGTTGTTTTCTCTGTTACAGTTCACCAGTGCTTACCCTTTGGGTGGCTACAGGTGATGCCAGCACAGATGGTGCTCCAAGGGTTGTTTAGCCTTATCTGCAAGCTTTAATTTATCTGTAAGCTTAATTACAATAAGAATGCATTTATCTATTAGTTACATAGCCTAAATATTCACTTTAAAGAATTTTTTGATACATAAATTATATTTTTAAAAAAGACAATGAAACACAATCAGCAACAGAAGGCAATCAGGTAGGAAAACAAAGCTCTAGAGCATCATCATGTACTCATGGTTTGAGAGGTATTTATTGAAAAATAATGCTGTGAGCACTGAACAGCCGACGTAAGCACATGCTCCCACTGCAAGCAACGACGACAGACACCAGCATACTGGTTACCGGGGCACAGGCCCGATTAACATGTGCATAGACACTGCGCTTTACATTTTTTGCTTTCTTCTTTTATGACTGTGATGTCTTTCCCCATCCCTGAAACCAAAGGGGTGAAAAAAAAGGACCAAAACTTTAAAATAGTAATTCACAGCAATGCACTTATATCAGATATAAACCAGAACAAGTTAAAATATGCATTTAAAATGGAACAGTTCTTTTAGTTTTTTTTAAAAAGTAAAGAAAAAAAAGCGTCACTAAAAATACAGGACAAAACTGAGATGAGGATACAGGTAAACGGATTTTTTTTTTTTTTAAGCTCTGCTTTGGAGTTACGCTCTGAATGTCTGTACAAGGTGGATGACCTGAGAGTTCAGGTCAGACAGGACTCTGGAGTCACAGGAGGAACTCAGAGCTCTGAGCTCCACATCGCGGCCCCCAGCTCAGCTCCCTGCAGGGCATCCCACCTCAGGGGGTCTCAAGGAGGAGCACTTCCTGCTGACGCTCAACTTATCCTCACTGAAGGAAAATCACCCATGTTTAGGTTCTGAGGCTATTTAACATACATCAATCAATAGGGACTGATTGGACATGTCAAAAATTACTTAAAGAGGAGGAAAAACTAACCAACCAGGGAAAGTGAGAGAGCACAGTTTCCGACGGCCAATCAAGAGTTAATGTGCACGTAATGACCAGAGGTTATCCTTCAGTAAATGGATCAATAGGGATGACTAAGAGACTACTTCATAATTTGAACTGAGAGCTAGCTTTAAACCTACGAACTGAACGATATCAAGGTGAGCAGAATTAGTAAACCAGTAAGCCTGACTCCTGGTCACCACTGATCCTGGAGAGACACCATCTAAGAGCTCACTTTTAGACAAACACCGTGCAAACGAGACTAAGCCTGCCTGCAGCGAGCTCAGTCTAGGACAGAGAGAAGTAAGGTAAACGGATCGCAGGTGCTGGGCAGAGTGGCAACAAATGGGGAAAAAGGCTTCGCGGAAATGGCTAAGCTGCATCTTAAAGGCTGAGGAGGAGTTTATAAAAAACAGTCAGCAGAACAGGAGGTGCGAAGGCATGGATGAGGCACAGCAGGGACGAGGAACAGTGAGGAACTTGGGCTGGCTAGGGCAGACATTATGAAATCACAGGGCAGGCGCAAAACGCAAGGTAGAGAGCCAAGTGCCCTGCTCCCGGGGGTCTCGAGAGCTGTTCTAAATCATGAGACTTCGGCCACTGAAGGGTTTTAAGAGGTGAAAGCTCACTCCAGCAGCTGGGTAGGGATCCCAGGTCCATACGGGACCAGCTTAGAGACAGAACCGCCAGGAAAACTACCAGAGGACAGCGTCCAGGGCAGGGGGCGGGGAGCATGAGGGGGACCGTCTGCACACAGGACTGACGGCAACCAGGACCCTTTGGGAAGGAGCAAGAGACGGCATTGAGCAGGGCCTCGCGTTCCGGCTCAGGAGGACAGACGCCGGTCACCGTGAACCAGGACAGGCGTGCGGGGGCAGACAAGTCTGGGGGCAGGCCTGGTGAAGTTAAGGTCCAGGCAGAGGTCCACTGAGCGGCTGGGATACACGAACAGACCTGTGTCAACCTGGATTATTTCAGTATTACTTTATATCTCCCCAGTGATCAAACGTCTATCAGGAATCCCAACAAGGGCAGAGCTGACTGCCGTAAAGCCTGGGCCTTAGTAAAGCCCTTTATCTGAGGGATTCGTGAGAGAGAGAAAGAATGACAGCAGGAAAACAGCGGGGGCGGGGACAGATACTGAAGGACGGGAGAGAGACCCAGGCAAACAGCTCTGTGACGCAGCGGGCTTTCTGCCCAGACGTTACTTTCCTGTGTCTCGGAGAGAAAAGTTAATAAAAAAGGAAGCCAGGTGCGAGCAGGCAGCCAGCCACGCCAGCAGAGCTGTGGCTATCCGCCCTGAGACAGGACGCATGCGAAGGGCCTTCACACAGTGTATCCCCCTGCCTCGCGTTGCTTACACTCCATTTTCTCAGCATGGCCTGTGATAGACGGACTGTCCCCATGTCAGAAGTAAACAACTCAGCAATGAACGATACATGCCACCGGGCTTACCTCTCCTTCCTTCTCCTGGAGTCCCAGCTTCTATCCTTGTCCTTATTTCTTTTCCGTTTGTGTGGGCTCCGACTTCGGTCCCGTCTACGCCATGAACACTCACCGTCCAGATGGCTCCCCCCAGACTGCCTTGAGTCCACTGAAGCCGACCGTCTTTCTTCGCTCCTGAGGCAGAAAGAAAGGTCATCAGCTAGTTTCAACCACTGGTCTCCATGACAGACCAGCCTCGAGCCCAGCATTCTATAGCAGAGACCAAATAAACATGCATCATCTTGCACTCCAGTAAGGGGGCAGGCAAAGAAACACAGCTCTGCAGAGTATGTTTTACAACTGTGGTGACAGGAAGAGGAGGAGCCTCCGGGTAAATCAGTGTGCTGTCAGTGGTCTGAGGAGCGCCAAAACCCAGCTGGACAGTGCCCGGCACCAGGCTCAGCGGAGGACCTCTCCCACGACGACACGAGGACACACCTGTCCGCCCCGTCCGCGTCCTTCTCCTGCTCCTCCTGCCAGTGGCCGCTCAGCTCCTCCATGTGCACGCTGATGACATCCCGGATCACCTGCGGGCGGGGAGGAACCAACTGCCAGGTGAGAAAGCTGCTCGAGAAACGCGCAAACATCACCGCTCGTGATCAGACATTTCCCGAGAGCTACGACGCGGTGGACGGTGGGACGTGTGCGGTTTAGGAAACACAGACGGGCGACAGACACACCAAGGACTCAGGGGCACACGATCATGACACGTGTTAACTCAGCCCTGAGAGTTTAGAAACCACGTGCAGAGAGACAGCAGACGCAGGAAAGGGGCACGTGGCCAGCCCTGGGTGATCTGGAGCACACACACGAGCGAGTTCTCTGTCCTGTCTGCAGTAGTGCTGGAGATCACCGAGACACAAGAAATCACTAAAAGGGCGGGGAGCACGGACGTGTTTACAGACGGAAGACGTCGGGGATCTGCTCCCAAACCACCAACTGTCGGGGCAGGATGAGAGGGAATGAGTGGGGGTAAAATAAACAGAGACCATATGCAGATGATGGTTTTCCTGGTGGCTCAGTGATAAAGAACCCGCCTGCCAGTGCAGGAGACAGGTTCACTCCTTGGGTTGGGAAGATGCCCTGGAGGAGGAAACAGCAATCCAGTATCCTCGTCTGAGAAATCCCATGGACAGAGGAGCCTGGCGGGCCATAGGTCATGGGATCGAAGAGTCAGGGACACAACTTAGCAATTAAATCAGGGATTAATGCACTTAACGGAGAAGGCACTGGCACCCCACTCCAGTACTCTTGCCTGGAAAATCCCATGGATGGAGGAGCCTGGTGGGCTGCAGTCCATGGGGTCGCAAAGAGTCAGACACGACTGAGCGACTTCACTTTCACTTTTCACTTTCATGCATTGGAGAAGGAAATGGCAACCCACTCCAGTGTTCTTGCCTGGAGAAGCCCAGGGACAGGGGAGCCTGGTGGGCTGCCGTTTACAGGGTTGCACAGAGTCGGACACGACTGAAGCAACTTAGCAGCAGCAGCAGCAATGCACTTAAATTGTATTATATACATAATACTGTAAGTTACACATAATTTATACCAAAACACTGCTTAAGCCCAAATGTTTAGTAGAGTACATAAAAGGACACTTAAGTTTCTGTCAAAAAAAGCTATTTATTGAAAATTCCTTTGTCCATAAGCATTATTTCAATTACCTCTCACAATAACCCTGCAAAGTCTGTACTAGTATAAAATGAAAAAAATCTGAATCTTAAAAAGCTCTTATCATTTGCCCAGGTCAAACAGACAGTGATAAACTACAGGATCAAAACTCAAGCCTGGGACTGTCTAAAGTCAAAATCTACGTCCTCAGCATGATGCAGTATCACTTTCTCAAAAGCAGTACTTTTGTAAGACTGCACAACCTCTTTACGTTAAGATCTTGGTACTCTGAAGAGCCTTTGTCTGGTGAAGGCTGGGTCTGAACGTGATGGACAAATACAAATCAGATGTGGCCACCAGAGCCACGTCCTCTCAGAAAACCTCTAGGCAACTGTGGAAGCCACGGGACAGGCGACGACTGTGTAAGGGAAACCTCTGTGTTCAACAAGGCTCTACACAAATCATCTATGACTTACCTCAGTGTATGACTTCTTGGTTATGTGAACATTCTTAGCTCTATAGGACTGGCGTCTTCTTTTGTAATCTCTCACTTCTGCCAGGATTTCAAGGTAAGATTTTGGACTTTTTCGACTATTATCTAATAAAAGAACAAAATAGAATTATTACATCACCAGAAACTGTAAATTCTTATGAATCAGAGGGAAGGAACACCATAATCATCTGATATTTTACCACATTTTAATGTAGCGCTCTAAAAATTCTATGTTGTATAAATGGACTGTTTTATATCATTCCTTTTCTCGTGCTCGCTTCGGCAACACATATACTATATCGTTCCTTTTCTCTGGCCAATAGCTGAATGTAAAGAGTGTTTTAAGTACAGAGATTAAAGTAACAGCCCAGTCCTATGTAACATTCTTATGGAACGAAGGTATGCTTAATGTAACAACCAGTGAACAAAATTTCAAGTACTACGTAAACACCTTAACATATATGTTAATATCAGATGATACAAAACCATCCTTTTCCAACACAAAATGGCCTGACAGATCATCTTATTAACACTTAAAGGATGAAACGACAATTAAGAAATAGAAAACTAAGATATTCATCTCAAACCTTGATTGACTTTGGCAGCCAAGTCTACAAAGAGATCACTGTCGTTTTCGATAATTTGAGAATCTGAGCGTTTTTTCTTTGTTTCCTCGACTACAAAATCATAGAGGGCAAGACGATCGGCTTGAGTCAGATCACAAACAAACCGTTTGTGATTCAGGGGAACTTCAACAGGCAATGAAGAATACACCCCTAGAGTAAAAATAAGATCACAAGGATAAATAATACATGAAGCTCTGTGGATTTACAATCTATGGTACTTATCTTTAAACATGCATGGTAATAATGTGATGCTTAATTAACACAAGCCATTTGTTTTCATAGCAATCCCTAAATATACAGAACAGCCACCTGTGTGATAATGGTCAACACTGACTCTATCCTGAATGCTGCATCCACAGGAAGGACGGACGTGGATGTTGGCTATTATCCCCAACAGTGCTGAGATAGATCCCATGAAGGCAGGTAGTAATAACCATGAGACAATTTGCCCATTAAAAAAAAAAAATTTTTTTAAAGGCTCCCCATACTGTAAAAGTAGATATTAATTTTCTCTCTATACGCTTTTCCCCATAAAACGTAAAGGAAAATGTTTTTAATAGGCAACACACATTACAGCCCCCTTGAAAATAAATTATAGAAATACGAAAAATGTGTTAAAAACATAATGTTTATGAGACACCAAGCGAGATGTTTCACAGTCAAAATACATCCCATTTGGGCAATGACTTAGAGCTATGGACCAAGGGGCAGAAATCCCAAACTTTCTCTTTCTCAGATCAGAGACAGACAGACTGAGACTAAAACTTCTCTTAATTTTCAGAAGCCGCGCATGTTGGCTTTACCAAACTAACTGAGAAAAGTTATCAACAGCAAGCCCCCCCCTCCAAAGTCACAGAACTTTCTATCATCTGCTCATTAATGAAAAAAAGTAAATACAATACCTTGATATGATGTATTAAACATTGAAGAAAATTTTTGAGATTCAAATTTTCTCAAAGAAATAAAAAATTACTGTAACTGTAAATAAAGCAATTTAAAAAGATTCTTTCTAGACTTCATCATTCATGAATGCAAACAAAGAACACCAGCTACTAAAGGAATCCTTTTAATGTTTGCTAGGTTACCCTGAAGTAATCACTCAGGTTCACAGGACAATATAAAATCAGTAGCTCTTCTCAGATACTTATAAAAGTGGCAAAACAAAAATTCAAATGAGAGCATACCATGAACTAAGGATAACAACACAAGAAAAGAGATGACTTTTACAGGTCTATAAATTACAAGGAGAGCTACACTGAATCCGAGTCTTGAAGTAACAGTGATGGATAACAATCTGTACTAGTAAAAGGTTCGGAATTGGTGGGCAGGAGGGGCTGCCCACTGTCAATCCCTCTCACTGTAATTCTGGCAAACACTAGGAAAAGCCCCTTTATGCAGCCAGATTTTGAACCCTTCAGTTTATGATATAAAAGTGAGTTAGCTTTGATAAACCTATTTATCTGATTATAGGCTACATATTTTGGAAGAAAAATACAAAGATGAAAAGAACACTGATGTAGTTTAAAACATGTTCCACACAAACCTTTGCCTGTTCTTTGTAAACAAAGAAGTGTAACTTCCTCCTTAAAATATTTTGGAGTTTTCTTTATTCATCTTAAATTTCTGTATGGTCAAGCCTGACACTTAAATTCTTTGAAATTCAACTAAAATTCCAAGTCAAGACTATAATGTTGTGACAGTGATTAAGATAAAGTTTAGAAATTTGAATGATACTTTTAAAAGGATATCATTTGCAAAAAGGATACTGCATATCTTTAAATAAGGAGTACATTCAGGTTCCTAATTCCTCTTTATACTCACCCCAATTACTGAAAAAGAAAAAGTACAGGAAAAGTTAAACAACAAATGGCATTCAAATCATTCAGAACACAGATATTTCTGACAAAAGAAAAAAAATGGATAAACACACTTAAAGAAGCTTACATTTCCACAAAACGTAAAAATTCAAATGCAAGTTTCTATATGATTTGGAGATCTATCTGAATGAACTGTCATCATACTAACTGTGACCCTCTATGTACTTTTTTTAATAATAGCTTTAAAAAACTGTCGTAAAATAGACACGACACAGAATCTGCCATTTGACCCATTTTCGGGTGGATAGCTCAGCGGCAGCGCACGACTGTGCTCCCTGCAGCTCTGCCCAGCTCCAGAGCTCTGCCGTCACCCAAACTGGAACGCCAAGCTACTTTCTCAGGAACCGGAACTCTCATTCTTCTCTGTTAGTCCTTTTGGCCATCACAGGGCATCTCAAACGTGTTAGATACAACAGTAAATATTAATAATATTAACATTAACTAATATATTTAACAACATTAAATGTTAACTTGTGTCAAAGATACGAATTCAGAATTTTGTGAAGAACTCATACCAAGTCAATTTCCTAACACGAGATGCAGAAATGAGGCCCTTACAGATAAAATGATTCACTGAAGTCTCACGAGTGGGAGGAAAAGATCAGGGTTAGAACCGTCATCTCCCATCTTTTAGGATGCTTTAGCCCAGTACACTCATGTTCAAATCACGGCCACCAGCCACACAGGTGCCATGAAATTCAAGTACGGCGACTTGAATTTTTAATATTGAAGGGAAAAGATCATGAAATATAAAATGATTGTTTATTCCAACATAACTACATCTGAAAGTAAATAAGTAGATCTAATGGCTGTTCAAGCTTTGACAAAGATTAACAGGCTGAGAATTCTATACTTTGAGTTTGGGTCTGATATGACCAATGAAATGAAAATACAAGAAACTTAAAATTTAGTACGTAACCAACAAAATATTAATTATATGGAAAATGTAAAGCTGTTCGTGTTAGTCATTCCTTCAAAGTAAACATCATAAGAAGATATTAAAGAGACTTTTGTCCTGGGGTAAAAAGTTTTAAATGTGTTAAGACCTAAGTGGGCCACAAAAAATCATCTCTATTGAGAAATTGCAGAGCTGTACATAAGATGAAAAAAAGTTTTAAAAAGAGGATTATAGATGATGTAACAAGTTGTCCTTAGCAATTAAATATTAAGACAGTACAAAAATCCAAAATCAAAGTTCCTTTTACCTACTGAAAGAACTATTCATTTAAAGTAATTGTTTGCTTTTGTAAAGAACCAAATTCAATGTTCAAATCCACAAAATTCAGAGCTAGGTTTTCAATCCAGCTTATATTAAAGCACTAAAGTGTTAGCTCACTTCTGTGTTCCTCTGTTTCTTCACCTAATATGGAAGAGAAAATACTTGTCTAACTTATCACAACTGTGATGTCAAAGAGAAATGAAATACACAAGAGAGTTTTGGAAAAAAACAAAAAGAATCTCTTCTAAAATAGAAAAGTATGGAGGAACTTTAGAACAAGCACCCCAGAATTTCATCACCTCTGCTGGACAGGGTTTATTTCCTTATCTGAAAAAAACAGATGCTGGAGTAGATAAAATAAATTCAGTAAATCTCACTAGCTAAGGTCAAATAAAGTTAAAACTAGTAACTTCTCCCAAAACACAAAAACAAAATCCTCTACTTTTTAACTGTGTCTTAACTGAAGAGGGGCCAAAGAAAGCTTGACTGACCACAGCTCAGTATCTCTTTGAGTAAGATGAGAGTCAAACATCCCTGTCAAAGAGTAACACCTGGATCCTTCAAAACAGCAAACACAAGAAACATGCTTCTGGCTGCTACAATATAATGCAGACTGAGACCAACAGACTTCCTCCTTCCAAAGTCACAACACGATCGAGGGAGAACAGCCCAGACACTGGCTCACAACAACAGGGTCATGACCCTAAACATCAGTGAGGGAGAAGAAGGTTAGGTGCTCAGAGAAACGTGCCTTCAGAAAGCTCAAAGACAACTGAGAACCTTTATCAGAGGAGCCAGTCGGGGTTTGGCTGGATGTCCTACCTAGAGTCAGAAATCTATTAATTCCATTTACCCACTTACTTCTATGATTTTGAAGGATGAAGTTTTCTTCCAATTTCCTAAAAGCTCAAACCTAAAATTCTAAGCTTGTCTCTGCTAAAGTGAAGTCCCAGGTAGCATCTCTTACCCCAGCTTCCAAAGCTGGGCACCAGGTTCCCACCACCCTCTGAAATGGTATGTAACACTGTCCTTGCTTCACTACAAGGAGCAGGGACGGTGCTGGGTCTTCTTCAGCCCGAGCCTCTCCTCTCACATTGCACCTCAACATGCTTACATGTAACATCGGGCTGATTCTCCAGAGGGGCTTCCCAGGTGGCTTGGTGGAAAAGAACCTGCCTGCAACGCAGGAAATGGGGGTTTGAGGCCTGGGTCGGGAAGATCCCCTGGAGAAGGAAATGGCAACCCACTCCAGTATTCTTGCCTGGGAAATCTCACGGACAGAGGAGCCTGGTGGGCCAGAATCCGTGCAGTCTCAAAGAGTCAGACACAACTGAGTGACTAAACAGCTAACAACAATAACAATGCTCACAAGGAAGGAAATCTCAGAGTGAGACAGTCTACTCAGGGGGATTTATTTGACACCAAGTACTTAGTCTAATGTCAGATGGAAAGCTTAACCTATTTCATATAACTGTGTTCACAAGATTTCTCTTGAAAATTAGTGATATGCGCTATGGAGGAAAGACAGTCTAACTAATTAGCTCAAACTATGATGCCACTTACTTTGATTATAATAATCACCATCATTTCCAACTGCAGCTCTAGCTTGTTTAATTATCTGGAATTGTGAGTCCTTATCTGTCAAAAAAAAATCCATAAACACAATATGAATCAGTGTCCACAATGGAATTATTAACTAGGTTCCAATAATCCAAGCTTTCTGGGCACTCTGAGAAACCTTCCAGAACCTTAACAACCCACCTTGCTGCTGAGGTAACCTGAATGCAGAATTCTTTCCAATCCACCAGAATCCAATAAGTAACCAGACTTCGAGCAGTTCAGAAAACACTATTAATATAATCAAGCATGCAGCAATTGCTGCTGCAAACGTTAGCAACCAATATCTAACATTTAGTGAATCCCAGCTAAGTGTCAGGCAGTATTCTAACCATATAACGTATGTGATATTTAATCCTCCTTACAGGTGTTATGAGCGTCATTCCTATTTTACAAAGAAATTTAGGCAAAAAAAATCGGTTAATTACCTTATTGAAAGCCACACACTATTAGTGACAAAATTAGTTAAATGAGGCATTCTGATTCCAGAGCCCAAGATTTTAACCTCTATGTAATCTGTGAACACGCAGAACACATTTCCACACTCAGCTCTATCTTCAGCTTATGTGTGTGGCCAGGTTTTTGTTATAACCAAGAAGCAAGGTATGTGCCCTATTGTAGGACGCTCTAGAGGATTTCTGGTGTGCATTATAAACCTGGTCTCTAAATTTCAAATTGAGTAAACTAGTGTCACTATAAGCAATACCCTTCTTAATCAATCATAAGGAACTTACAAAACCCATTCTTCTGATAATTCAAAAATGAAATATCAGTACCTATATACATACAGCTTCACTAAGATATTTAAAAATTATATTTCATACTTACTCAAAGTAATTGAAGGTATGTTCGCATTCTCATAGAAAAAGTCAGAATTATACATTTTATCCTAAACAGTAAAAAAAATAAATAAATAAATCTTAATGTCCTCCAGTATCAGATGACTATTTTAATATTTGACATAAACCAACAATAGGTTTAGTATCATCTAAGCATTTCTTGCAATCATTTGCAAAACGAGGCAAATACCACTGCACCTCACAAATGACTATTATTTTCCCAGAAAACCTCACACTACGCCTTCCAAATACTGTGAGGATTTATTAACGCATGAATCACACGACATATACACAATAAATATATGGTACCTCCTCCTCTTTGGTGTAGCCCAGTTTCCTCAATCTACAAGACACCATGTGCTTTGCTAAAGACGACTTAGGCATGTGGTGATTGGAATCGTACGGGCAAATCGCAACTTCATCCTATAAAGATCAAACAGAAGCAAAGGAAAGGGTACATCATTTTTCAAGAAATAACTATACCATTAAATGTTTTTATATCCTCTTCTGTAAGCCCTTCCACCCCACTTCCCGTGTGAGTGTACGTACACGTTAAAAAATAACCTCCCTGGTTCTCTTTACCCCTTATAGCCTATGTCCCCCTCCAACCCTTCAAAGCCCACCTCCTCAAAGATGTATGTATGCTCACTGCCTGGACCACCTCACCGACCATCTCCCTCTGAGGAACTCGGAGGTCCTTACACATAACCCCTGCGCCCTCTCCCAGCCCCCGCAGGACACCGTCTTCGTCTGAGGTAACACCAGCCCCTCCCAACCGCTCCCCCGCCTCCGTTCTCCACCCCGAGCGAGTGTGCATCCGAGGCCTGCCACTTAATGACTGTACCAACTCAGTCACGGTCAGGAGCCTTCCTTTCTCTCAGTTTCTTCACCTGTAAAATGGGTCTAATGGCAGGACCACTCACACAGAGCTACTGTAAAGATTAAATAAACTATACCTGAATTCATACACATAAAGCAATTCAGACAGGGCCTGGTAAACGGCACACAGTCAATAAACATAAGCAACTATAACTTAATTAAATTAAAATTTAGTTGCCTGAGCAACTAACACTTTGGCTTCAAGTATTTTCATGTCTCCCCCTACTGTTCTCATTAAGAGAAAAAATATATATATATAAATATATATATATACACACATTCTTTAACACAGTTGGTCCAAGGACCTTTAAGCTCTGGCCCCTACTGACCACCATCCCTCTCTCCCCCCCCCATCCCAAGCTCTTACCTAAGCTTAACTTTCAGAGGTTCCCTGATCTGTGCACAGCCTTATCTCTGGATTTCTACCCATGCTGTTGATGCTTTCTCTGTGCTGCACCTAGTTAATTTAGCTCCTTTCATTGGTCAGTTTAGAATTCACTTTACAAAGGAAGTCTTGGCCACCCACCCCCACAGCCGCACGCACTACAGCAATTCGGACTCACCCTTCACAGACTTTTTCACGTTGTAACACAACGTGGCTACTCTGTATTCCCCCTCACCACCACCAGTCATTGGAGGGCAGAAACTGACTGCGGTTCACTCAATTACAGGATGAAAGCATTCCAGCAGAGAAGTGAACCTTCACTGCCTTTCTGTACTGCACGTGGTCTAGGAATTATCAATGCCACCTTCCAGGATGTTTATGCCGGTCACTCTCCTGAATATCAATCAGGTGTTGGTTTTGCAAACATGTGATGCATACCCACAACTGATTATCAGAATTTCAGAATTTTATTTTTAACTTCTGGCCACACTCCACAGCATGTGAAACCTTAGTTCCTCACCCAGAGATTGAACTCATGTTCCCTGCACTGGAAGGCAGCCTTAGCCACTGAACCACTAGAGAACTCCCAAGAATTCTGCACTTTTAGAGCGGAGTTTTAGAGAGGCACTCTCAGGGGCAGAATGCCCGGGTTCACAGCCTGACTACCACTCAACAGCAATGAGTCCTGGGATGAATGCTCACCTCTCTCGGTTCGTTTTCTCATCTGTAAAAGGTGGCTGAGGGTACCTACCTCAAAAGGTCATTATGAGTATTAAAGAAGATAATATATAGTAAGTGGCATAAACAAAGAGCTACTTAACTGTTAATAAAAGAAATCTAAATTTACTACATTGCTGGGTGCACAGTGTCGTGGAAAGGCCTGGGAGGCTCTGCTCAATGGAATTCACAGCTTCAACTATACCTCCGAACAATGAAAGGGTTTTTTAAAAAAATTATAAACCCGTAAAGCATAGTAGGTCTCATAAAGTATGATGCCACCTGAGCACTTCCTTTCACCTCATTAAAAAAAAAAAATCTGGGGACTTGCCTGGTCATCCCCATGGCTAAGACTCTGTGCTCCCAATTCAGGCGGCCTGGGTTCGATCCCTGGCTTGGGAACTAGATCCCACATGCTGCAACTAAGAGCTTGCGTGCCGCCCACTAGGACCCGCTGCAGCCAAATGAGTATATAATTTAAAAAACAAAAAAAAAGATCAGATTGCTGACCCTAACACACTTGCCTACATCTCTTCCCAAAGCAATCCTAACATCCAGGAGAGCTGCAGGTACCGACTCCTTTAACAGTCCTGGAATGCTGCCAGTGCCGTCAGAAATGCACTATCTTGTGGCAGAGGAAGGCGACCTGCAACTCCCCAGTTCTCCCAACATGGAACCTGCTTGAGTTCAGTTCAGTCCCTCAGTTGTGTCCAACTCTTTGCCACCCCATGGACTGCAGCACACCAGGCCTTCCTGTCCATCACCGACTCCCAGAGTTGACGCAAAGTCATGTCCACCGACTCAGTAATGCCATCCAACCATCTCATCCTCTGTTTTCCGTCCCCTTCTCCTCCCGCCTTCAATCTTTCCCAGCATCAGGGTCTTTTCCAATGAGTCAGTTCTTCGCATCAGGTGGCCAAAGTATTGGAGCTTCAGCTTCAACATCAGTCCTTCCAATGAATATTCAGGACTGATTTCCTTTAGGATGGACTGACTGGATCTCCCTGCAGTCCAAGGAACTCTCAAGAGTCTTCAACACCACAGTTCAAAAGCATCAATTCTTCAGCACTCAGCTTTCTTTATGGTTCAACTCTCACATTCATACATGACTACTGAAAAAACCATAGCTTTGACTAGACGGACCTTTGTTGGCAAAGTCTTTGCTTTTTAACATGCTGTCTAGGCTGGCCATAGCTTTTCTTCCAAGGAGCAAGCGTCTTTTAATTTCATGGCAGCAGTCACCGTCTGCAGTGATTTTGGAGCACCCCAAAATAAAGTCTGTCACTGTTTCCACTGTTTCCCATCAACTCCCCAGTTCTCCCGACCCCGAACCTGGTGCCAAAGCGGTATCCACGCGCAGAGGACACGGCAAGACGCCAAGCAGCACCCCAGGCCCGCCCGTTTATCTCACTGTAGCCCCGCCGCGATTCCTCTGCTTCCCCGGGAGCGGTGCGAGCTCCCGGGAGGCTGCAGTCCCCGAGTCCCGCGCGCCCCCCTCGGCCCTGCAGACGCCGCGCCCTGCCCGCCGCCCATGGCCCCGTGGGCCTCTCACCTCAGCTGCCGCCGCCTCCTCCCCCGGCTCCAGACGGTCAAGGCTCCAGCCCAGCGACGCCGTCATCTCCTCCAGCGTCCGGCGGCAGCTCTCCACGAACTCGCTCAGCTCCTCCCGCAGCCGCCTGCGCTCCTCCATCGGGGGAGGATCGGCCTCCATGGCCTCAGCCGCCAGTGCGCGATCCCGGAAGAAGCTGCTGGACTGCGGGCGGCGCGCGCGCGGGCTTCTGGGGCGGGGGCAGGGCCACGCCGCCACGTGACTGGAACCGCCAATAGGGAAGCGGCCCGGGAAGGGTGGGTGCGTTTGAGAGGTCTCTTCCGGCTTTTTCCTGAAGTGGCTGTTTTTGCCGGGTTTCTGGATGCGTTGGGCTTCCTTGAGGGCTCAGACGGTAAAGAATCCGCCTGCAGTGCGGGAGACCCGGGTTCGACCCTGTCAGGAAGATCCCCTGGAGGAGGGCATGGCTGCCCACTCCATATTCTTACCTGGAGAATTCCATGGACAGAGGAGCCTGGCAGGCTCTACAGTCCTTGGGGTCCCAAAGAGTCTGACAGGACTGAGTGACTTTCACTCACTGTGTATGCATTTGCCCTTGGCCTTCCCCGAACGGTGTTATCCAATCAACAACCCCCCTCCCCATTAAAAAAAAAAAAAAGGCTTATATCAACAGGTAAGTTTTAAAGAATTGTACAATGAACATTCCCGTAGCCGTCCTCCACTTATTAATTGCTAATATTTGGCCTTTCTCCCACTCTCTCCGTACACACGGCCCCGCACACTGATTTTTGCTGCCCTATGCATCTCCTAAGAACAACTGAGGGAACTTTCCTGGCGGTTCAGTGATTAATAAGACTCTGGTGCTTCCACTGCAGGGGGCCGGGGTTCCGTCTTTGGTCGGGGAATTAAGACACCCTGTGTGCCAGGAGGTATGGCCAAAATTTTTTTAAAATTTAGAAAAAAAAAAAGTAAGGACATTCTCCTACATAAGCACAATATATGATCAAACCCAAGAGAATTAATAATATATAATAATATTCATATCTATCTATCCAGTTGTCCCCCAAATTCCTTTTATAACCATTTCATCATTTTTTTCAAACCATGAGCTATTCCAGAAAAGCCTCCCTCACTTTCCTTTTTAATTTTTATTTTTTAAGCTGCACTACAGTGGTTCAGACAGGAAAGAATCTGTTTGATCCCTGGGTGGGGGAGATCCGTGGAAGAAGGAAATGGCAACCCATTCCAGTATTCTTGCCCAGAAGATTCCATGGACAGAGGAGCCTGGTGGGCTAAAGTCCATGGAGTCGCAGAGTCGAACGCAGCTGAGTGACTAACACACACACACAATGGCCAGTAGGGATCTCATTTCCCCAACCAGGATGTCCAAATTAAGTCATTGAATTTTGTCAGGACTCAGTCATCTTGTAGAACATTCCTCTTTCTGGATTTTTCAGATTTTTTTCCTTTATGATTAGATTCAGTTTAAGCATTTTTTGTTAGATGTGTGTACCTCTTTATTACACTTTATAAAGGACACATAGATTTCCCTGCTGTTAGTAAAGCTAAATTTGATCACTTGGTAGGGGTGGGGCATCACTCCATTTCTACATTTTAGAAATGTAACTGTACATTTTCCTTTTGGTATTTGGTAAGTAACCTGAAGGATGATACTCTGAAGCCATGTGAACTTCCTATTCCCAACACTCACACAATCCTTCCCTGAATCTGATTACATCAGCAGTTATAACCGATGATTCTCTATCTTGGCTCCTACATTTATTAGCTGCCATTCTTACCACACCTTCATTTTTCTCTGTTGTTTCACTATGAAATCCAGGTTTTTAAAATTATTAAGGATTTTAAAATTATTACAAACTCCATTACCATAATTCTAGTTTTTAAGCAGAAATGTATTTGCGGAAATTATAACCAATACAAAATATTGATATTTTTGAGAAAACTAAGTTGGGTAAATCAATAATTAAAAATTCTCCCATGGTTCCATGGACTTCTTTTGAATAAGTAAATCATTGATAATTGACAGTCATAATGATGCTGTCAACATAAGTGAGCAATGCAGGAGGCATTTACTAAAGGATAAGGAGAACTTGTCATATTGATTCAGGCCATTAATAATCAATGTCCATTTATATCCTGTGAATAATCTGGCTTTTTTTTTTTTAACCATCATAATTTTTATTGAGGCTCAAATGGTCCCAAGTTTGGCCAGTGGAAACCACTATAACCACCTGTCTGACACATCCTGTTAGCCCTCAAGTACTCTCCTCTTTTGATTAACCCACGTTCACTTTATCAGCCCTTTTGGTTTCCCCAGATAGTTTTAATAACTCCTACAATCTAATCCTTCTTTATTTTTTTCTTTTCCCCAAGCCTGATGCCAAATCTTTGCTTTCCTTTGCACTTGTTTCCATGAGGCAAAGAAACAGTGGAGGATACTTTTGTGAACAACTATTTTCAAAGGTAAATAGCAGAGTTCTCTCTCTCTTGCACACACACACACACACAAATAAAGTTAATAATATGGAAATAGTCCGGTAGCTGCAAGTGGCTGTGCTGTAAGAAGCACTCTGTTCACACTCGGCCCACAGCATCCTTTTCATTTGCATTTACATAGTTTGCCAAGTCTCCTGGAAAATGGAGGCTATTTTTGGATGTGAAGTGATGACGGTCATTGAAAATTTCCCTTTCCTGTGGATGTACAGCGTATGTGAACCAGATCAAACCTCAGCCCAGGTCAAGTATGTCCACTCTCCAGGACCCGACCCTCTCAGCTCAGAACTTAATGCAGCTCTGGCAGCAGCTTGGAGCGGATGTGACATTTCAACCCAAAGAACTCCTTTACACTGCTTCTGGATGCTCTGTTCATTACCATTTCCTAAAGAGGTCTCCGGACCCCTGTTCTAGGTTAGGCCTTCAGGATGGACTCAACTGTGTCCCCTCCAAAATTCATAGGTTGAAGCCGAAACCTCCAACGTGACTGTATTTGGAGACAAGGTGTTTACAGAGTAAATTAAGTTTAAATGCGGTCATAACCGTAGGGCCCCTAATGTGATAGAACTAGTTTTCTTTGATCTGAAGAATAGGCTTCAACAGAGAACCAAGAACTCTTCTGGAATCCGTTTCACAGATTCAAAATCAATTCTTTCCTCTTAGGGGACAAAAATGCAACCATGTAGTTTAAGGCTACCCAAAATGGAATCTTAGCCACTTCATGTTTTTAAAGGGTATAACCATGAATTAGCCTATGTTATTCACTGCCCAGAATAAACCAGAAGTATGTGCAGACCTCTGACCTGGTCTCTTTACACAGGCTTCTTTCCAAGACACCACCTAGTACAGAAATGTTGAAAAAACTACCTTCAGAAGACCAACTTCTAACAAGAATTCAGAACTAAAGCAGCTTTTTAATGGTCTTTCATATTGAATCTGGGTCTCCTGCACTGCGGGCAGATTCTTTACCACTGAGCCACTGGGGGAGCCTAATAGGTACTTGGTAAACAATTTTAGACGTATTTTACAATAAACAGAAAGCTTCTGCTAAGTGCTCTTGTGTGTATGAACATATTATGAAATCAAAACGCAAAAATTTCAAACATTTAAAACTTTATTGCTGGAATAGCAAACTTCATAAAGACACCTTTTAAAAGTACATAGACAATGACAAGCAAAATAAACAGGAAACTTTGATAGAAGAAAAGCAAAGATTGTTACTATCATGCACATACAGTCAAACTAATACCAAACCAAACAGGAACATTGAAGAGTATATGGGATCATGGGTCATGCAATCCAAGGAGACTTATTCCTATCGTTTCGGTTTCAGAGGGGTTCTTTTTTTGGGGTGGGGTGGGGGTGGGGGGGGTAGAGTAATTTCTTCCTAATACATAAAATAGATATATTTAGATGAGAAGCAGACTGATGACTGTAAGATCAATTTTATTTTCATCTCCAAGCATAGAAATCTGGATTATTGGCCAAAAGATGTTCGAGAAGCAGTGATCAAAAATCTAAACACAGAAGAGAGGAAAGAAACTCTAGATTCAATCTGTGCTATCCTTATAACCAACTACTACTTCATAGATACTACATCCAGTGTATTACATTAGTTCAGACGAGCTAAGAAGATAAAAAGCCAGAACAGCCTCTACTACGTATTTCCGCCCCCCCTCCCCTTGGCTATGTTTCCTTAAGCCTAGAAAGTTCTATCACTATCCCGCAAGCACGAGTTTGCTTTTTCTATGATTGAATACAGTGAAAATTCATATAAATGAGCGCCAAGGTCTAGCCACCTTTCCCACTGATCATTAGTGCCCGATCGAGCTGCTGCTAAAGGAGTAGGAGTAAGAGTAGGAGGAGTTCCCTGTGGCATCGAAGCTTCCTCTCCGGGACCCCGAGCGGGAGCCGGAGCGGGACCCAGAGCGGGACCCGGAGCGGGACCCGGAGCGGGAGCCCGGGGCAGAGGACATGTTGTAGGGGCTAGGCAAGCCCTTGGAGGACACAGAGGCGGCCTCCAGCAGGCGCAGGCCGGTGACGTCTTCCACCATGGAGCGGTTGATGGCATCCTTGTAGGATATTTTCAGCTTGGTTTTGGGGCAGGTCAGGATCTTGCCGTAGGTGCTGGTGTCCTGCAGCCTCTGAGCTGCCCGGCCGTCGATGTACCCCTTTCTGATGGCCTCCTCCGTGCTTATCCTCCCTTGTACTTCGGGGTCCACCAGGCCCCCCGTGAGGTACTGGAACTCCAGGAAGCGCTGGCCAGCCTCGTAGGGAAGCCACTTTTCCTTCACGGCCTCTGCCGCCGACATCTTCTTCTTGCCCTTCACTCCTTCAAAGCCAATGAAGGCTTTCTGAGCGGGCTTCAGCCTGGTGGCCATATCCTGGTCAATCAGGCCCTGGGAGACCGCATCCTGGAGAGATAGCTTCTGGCCCGTGGTCGGGTGGATGATGCCGCCCGTGCAGGCCTGAGCCTCCAAGAGCCGCTGCCCACTGATGCTGTCAACGATGCCCCGCTCTATCCCTTCCGAAATGGAGATCTTTTCCAGGTTTTCCGTGTCGAAGATGGCTGCGATGGGGCTGGACTCTTCCAGGGGCTCGGACAGGGAGCTGCTCCTGATGGTTAAATTCCTGACGCTGGAGATGGTGGAGATCTTACTGACGGTCTCGTGTCGGGAGCCGCCAAAGACATCATCGCTGAGGCCGCCCCCGGTGCCGCTGCTACTGCCCACGCCGTTCTTCAAGGAGATCATATCGGCGAACTGAGTGAGGCTGAGGCTGCCGGACCGGTACTGGTCGAAGAACTTCCTGTCAATGAGGCCCTTGTCGATCGTGTCTTGGATGTCGTACTGACTGCCTGTCTTCCTGTCCACCAGGACCACCCGAGTGGAGCCGTCAGAGCCGGTGATGGTTATTTCCTCCCACTCGCACTCCTGCTCACACAGTTCTTTGAAGGTGTCATAATCTATGAGGCCCTTCTTGTAGGCCTCCTGCACAGACATCTCCTTGTTGGTTTCCGGGTCCACGATGACCACTCTGCGCTTCCTGAGGGTGTTCTTCTGGGAGGTCTGCACCTGTTTCTTCTTCTCTTTCAGGGGCAGGAGACAGAGGCCAGTTTCTTCGTCTTTGATGCATCTTTCTTTCAGCTGCAGATACGTAAGGTTTTCTTCAGTGTTCGGGTCAAAGAAGCCTTTGGTATCGTCACTTGGATCCGAGAGAATCTCGCTGAGCTCCTCATTGAAGTAGCCCCTCTTGTAGGCGATGTCGACGGGCAGACGATGACTCTCCTTCGGGTCGATGATCCCGCCGGTTGCAATCTGCGCTTCCAGCAGGCGGATGCCATGGCCCTTTTCGATGAGCTCCTTGTTCATGGCTTGGAACAAGGAGATGATGTTTCCTGTTTCAGGGTCATTGTACCCGGTGACAGCTCGTTCCGCAGACAGGAGCTTCTCCTTGAACTCGATGCCAACCAGGCCCCGTTTGTAGGCTTCCTCCACCGGTAACCTCAAGTTGCTCACGGGATCCACGATGAAGCCAGTCGCTGCCTGTGCTTCCAGCAGCTCCAGGGCGGTGCCGGGGCGGACCAAGCCAATTTTCATGGCCTCGTAGATGCCAAGCTTCTGTTTCGTGGTCTCATTGTAGATGCCCGCAATGCAGCTTGAACCCTGGAGGAAGTCCTTAATTCTCTCACCAACCTCGTCGTAAGAAATCTGACCCGACTCCAGTTCATTGACAGTGGACGGTCTCAATATGCCAGAGTCGACCAGCTCGGAGACGGTCACGGGCTGTCTGATTCCTTGGAAGGACATGCTTCTTTTCTGTACCGACAGCAGGAGCAGTCCCGTGTGTGGTTCGATTCTGCACCGCTCCCTCAGCTGCATGTAACTGACCTTCTTTTTGGTGATTGGATCCACGAAGTTCTTCTGACTATCCCGGGGGTCGTTCAGGGAACGATACAGATCTCTGTCAATCAGCCCGCGGGCCAAGGCCACATCTTTCGGCAAAAAGACGCTGTTCACGGGGTCCACCACACCCCCTGAAGCGATCTGGGCTTCCAGCAGACGCATTCCGGTCTCTCGATCAATCAGATTTTTCTTGATGGCCTCTGACACAGACACGGTCTTGCCTGAAAACGGGTCATCGAAGCCAGTGATGGCCTTCTCCGCTGTGTATATCTGCTGCCGGTCATCGAAGTCGATGAGGTCCCGTGCTATGGCGTTGTCCACTGTCAGCTTCTCGTTCCTGTGGGGATCGATTATGCCGCCCGTGGCTGCCTGGGCTTCCAGGAGCATGACTGTGGATTCCGGGGTGATCAACTTCTTTCTCTTGGCCTCCACCAAGGAGTACTTCTCCTTCGGGGAAGCGGACGCCCCAGCGATGGCTCCCGCTCCCCGGAGGAAAGGCTGGATCTCAGAAGCGACTTCCTCCACGGACTTCTTCCCCTTCAGCAGCTTGTCCAGGGTCGCCTTGTCGATCAGCTGGCACTCATACAATTGCATGGCCGTCACCTTCTTCCTCAGGCCGTCGAACACCAGCTTGGAGGAGTCCACGGACCACTCGTACTCGGTCTGGGTCTCTCGGTGGGACCCGTAGGGGCGCTGCTTGAGCCTGTCGATCTCCCTCTGCAGCCGGCAGCGCTCCGTCTCCAGCTGGGACTGCGTCTCCCGGCTGGAGTCCTCCAGCTTCCGCCGGCACCGCTCCTCGATCCGCTTGATCTCCGCCTGCAGCCTTTCGATCTCGCTCCGGAGGCTGTTCTTCTCTCTCTCGCTCTTCTCTCGCTCCGACTCGATCTTCCTGATGGCCTCCTCCTTGCGGGAGTACTGCGTCTTCCACTGGTTCAGGTCATTCTGGATCTGCTGTTTCTCACACTCCAGGCGTTGCTTCACCCTGCTTTCCGCCTCCAGGGTCGTTTTGGCGCGACTCAGCTCCTCCTCCAGCCTCTGCAGCCTGGCCTTGTCTTGTTCCAGGACTTTGATTTTCACCAGCAGGCTCTCCCTCTCCTGCACCACCTGAGTGCATTGATTCTTGGACTCCTGAATCCTATTAGATGCCTAGAATGCAAAAAGAAAGAAATGGAAAAAAAAAAAAAAAGATTTCATCATATCATAGGACTATCACCATTTCACCTCTTTTCCTGTATTTTTACAACATATAGTTACTTATTTGCCCTTTCCCTCTTTCCTTAGTTGTACTGTTATTTTATCTTACAAGTTCATGGAAAAAAAAAATCTGTACATATACGTTGCCACTTTGATAAATGGCTTCTATACTTACTATACTTTTCCACAGGAGATACGAGCAGTTGTAGACCTGGTTTACTCTTAATAGTAATTATGGTTTGAACAAATATGGCGAATTTTGTTCCAGGTTATCACACCTGCTGTACCTACATGCCACCTGTCACAGCTATAATGATGTGTTTAATAAAGCTACACATATCTATGGACATATCCACCCCCCACCCCCAGCCCCACACAAATATTGTTTACAGAAGTCAAACGTGTTAGAGGTTAAAGAAGTGTTAAAATTAGGGGTTAAAAGAGAAGCCAAACAAAAAGAAACATATTAGGGCCAGGATGAAAAGAGCACAGAATAATGCATGCAGAAAAATCATGAGAAGCAAGCAAGAAAAAGCGATTTAAAAATTGTGCAGAAAGCGTGTAATTTAACATGGCTCAAAAAGCCCCTTTAACGTGGCTTTTATTTAGGAAGATTTTAACTACAAACGTAGGTCACAGCTCACAAAGTAAGAGCTGTCTTCTCGAAAACAGAGTGGCACATTGAGAGGGAGTGATGTCAGGTCTTACACCCGGCGGAGGTTCTAAAGGCGGAGC
Source organism: Cervus canadensis (assembly GCF_019320065.1). Lineage (NCBI taxonomy): Eukaryota > Metazoa > Chordata > Mammalia > Artiodactyla > Cervidae > Cervus > Cervus canadensis. The sequence continues at coordinate 4,355,456 of NC_057413.1, read as the reverse complement.
CAGCGTGGGTTACACAGAGAAAACCGGTGAGAGAAGAGACGGGCCAACCGCACCGCAATCACTCCACCGCAGGTCTGATGAGGACAGACAGCGGCAAAGAGAAAACGTGAGAGGGCTGCAAGCCTCCAGCCCGGAGGAGAGGACCGCGGCGGGGATTAGTGGAGCGGCAACAAGCAGCGATCAAATATTTGTGAATACCTCTAAGGCCTGCTTTTGGAATCTCTCAATTTCCTGTCTCAAGTTTTCCCTCTCTCTCTGTAAATCGTTAATCAGGCCCTGCAGCTCCAGCGTGCGGTTGTTGCTGATCTGCAGCTGGCTCCGGAGCTCCGCGATGGTGGCGTTCTTGTCGAGGTCGGCCTCGCTGCGGCCCCGCCGGAGGTCGTCGTACTCCAGCCGCAGCTGGCGGAGCTCCTCCTCCAGCATCAGGTGCTCCTTGGTGAGGCTCTCGGTCAGCGACTGCAGCCGCTCGATCTCGATCTTGCTCTCGTTCAGGCTGCGGCTCTTGTCCTCGATGGCCTTCTGGAAGTGCTCGTTGCGCACCTGCGCCTGCCTGACGCTCTCCTGCTCCTGTAGCAGCTGCCGCCGCAGGGCCTCAACCTCGGAGGCCAGCCTCCGCAGCTCGTCCTGGGTCCTCTGTTTCTCCCGCAGGTGGCCGTCCAGCGTGTCCCGCTGCTGCCGCAACTCATCCTCGCTCCGCTTCTTCACGATGGACGCCTGCTCCAGCTGCTGGGTCAGGCTGGTGACCTTGATCGCCTGCTCTTTCAGGGTCCTCCGCAGGCCCTCCAGCTCCTCCTCCAGCTTCTTCCTCTTGGAGGAGTCCTCGGAGGCCGCCCTCTTCAGCCTGGCCAGCTCCTCCTCCGCCTTCTGCTTCTGCAGCTGCAGCTCCTTCAGGGAGGTCTGGAAGCGAGCGATGTCCTGGTCCCGGACGGTCCTCTCCTGGGACACCCGCTCATAGTCCAGCCTCAGGCGCAGCAGCTCCTGTTCTTGCACCTTCAGCTTGCTGATGGTCTCCGTGGCGCTGCTGTGAGCTTTCTGCAGCTCGCCCTGGGCCCTCTGCAGCCTGGCGTTTTCATCCTCCAGGCACTTCCTCTGGCTGGTTTCCGTCTCGATCAGCTGCTTCAACCTGTCAATCTCCTTGTTTTTGTCCTGGATTGTCTTGGCAGCGTCGTCCAGAGACTGCTTGTAACGGGCACTCTCTTCCGTCCGCATCTGCGTCACCTGCCTCAGCTCAATCTCCAGCTGCTGTTTCCGCTGCGACATCTCCGAGCCAGTGGCCTTCTGCTGTTGGACGTTCTCTTCGACCCTCCTGAGGGTCTCCGTGGTCTGGGCCAGAGTGTTCTTCAGCCTCTTGACCTCTTCCGAGAGGCTGCGGTTTTCCCTGGTGAGGGTGTCTATCTGGGCCCGGTAGCCGCCGGTGTCCTCTTCCTTCTGCAGGGTGAGCTGGTGGATGGTCGTCTTGGTGATGTTGATCTCCGTCTCGAACTGGTTCTTTAAGCTGATGATTTCCTCGTCGTAATTGGCCCTTACCTTAGCCAGTTCACTCTCATATTCCCAGCGGCGCTTGGCCTCCTCCTGGAACTCAGCTTTGAGTCTTTCGATCTCCTTGTTTTTGTCCTGGATGGTCTTGGCCGCCTCCTCCAGGGACTGCTTGTGCCTGGCGTTGTCCTCGGAGCGCTGCTGGATGACCTGCTTCAGCTCTATCTCCAGGTGCTGCTTCTTCTGCAGCACCTCCGAGCCGCAGGCCTTCTGCTGCAGGGCGTCCTCCTCGGCCCGCCTCCGCTGCTCCGTGGTCTGCAGGATGCTGTCGTTGAGGCGGACGATCTCCTCCTTCAGGTCTCGGTTCTCCCTCGAGAGTCTATCGAGCTGGTTGCGGAGGTTTTTGGAATCATCCTCTTTCTGCATGGATATCTCTTTGATGGTAGTCTTGGTGATGTTAATCTCTGTTTCATACTTGTTCCTTAAATTACTCATCTCCTCATTATAGTGGTTTCTTACCTTTGCCAGCTCATTTTCATATTCTCTCTTCCGGGCACCCTCCTCTTGCAGCAGCACTCTCAACCTCTCTATCTCGAACTCCTTCTCCTTGATGGCCTTCTCAGACTCCATTTTCTGCCAGCCGAGGCTCTCCTTCTCGTTCTGCCGCGCTTTCTGCAGCTGGTCGTAGTCACTCTTCTGCTGGTCAAACCTGTCCTCCACGGCCTTTCTCCTGCGCTTCTCATCCTCGATCTCGTACGTCAGCCGGGTGATCTTCTCGTTGAGTTCCTTGATCTGCCCATAGCACTTGTCTAGGTTTTGTTTGGCCGACTTGCCGTCCAGCTCAGCCTGTCTCTTCAGCTCCTCCAGGCTCACGAGCTTAGCTTTGAACTGGGAGCACTCGGCCTGGTATTTCTGCAGGTTCTGATCCAGGAATTTGTTCTTATTGCAGTTCTCAGAGTTGGCGTCTCGGGCCAGCCTGAGCTCCTCTTCCAGAACCTCGATCTTGGTATTTTTCAGCTGTGGAAGGGAAATCAGAGAGGGTGTTGAAAGAAACATACCTCGACATCATAAGAAAGAAGTGGTACTTCCTCCCCGCAGACCCATGTGCCTTCTTCACTTCTTGTTGCACAACTGCACACGCACACACAGACAAGCACGTAAAGAGTGATATAAGGCAAAAGCTACCAGGCAAAAAAATTCAAGAAATCTGTATTCTTGTTATTCTTCCATCGGGTGCTTGCATGATCTTAGTAAGGGACCTATCTTCTTTGAATTTCAGCTTCCTTCATATCTATAAACGAAGGAATTTCTTTCAAGACCAAAAGCTTATGATTTCCTAAATTATGCGTCCTTAATTTCCAGGCATAAAGTAAGTTTCCACATAAACTCAGAGCATGAGCATTAGAAGTGAGATTTAAATTCAACAATCACCTGACGTGAAAAATTCAAATCCAGCGAGTGCTGGGTGTTCTTCTTAATTTAACACAAAGAAATAAAGCTAATTCCTTGACCAAATATTAAATTGAAATTCCTGGGGGTTTTGACAAAGTAAAATAGCTATACTTTTGAAAACATGACCTCAGTCCATTCCGAGCAGTGAACTGGAGAATAGGACTGACACCTGATTTATGAAGGAACTGCATTATACTAACTATTTAGAGGAGATACAGTTTTACCAAGGAGTATCCGTGTTAAAATGAGGCAGTGGGGGAAAAAAAAAATTGGGCCTGTATACAGTGCTATATTTAAAATGGATAACCAACAGGGACCTACTGTAGAGCACATGGAACTCTGCTCCATGTTATGTGGCAGGATGGGAGGAGGCCTTGGGGGGAAAAAGGTACCTGTGTGTGTATGGCTGAGTCCCTTCACTGTTCATGTGAAACTATCACAACACTGTGTGCGAATCGGCTGTACCCCAGTGCAAAAGAAAAAGTAAAAACACCCAACGAGGCTGTAATAATTTAAGTTCCATTCTATTTTCTTTTCAATCGTCCATGGAAATAAAGTGAGTAGGTTACCTTCAGATCTTCCAAACTCTTCAGCATCTCACTTAAGAATCTGTAATAGTCTCCGGACCTTGTAAGAAGCTCTATGTACCGAGCATGCATATCTGCAGCCTTGGAGGAAAGATACACAAGGACTAGTCAATGACATTGCATTCAAAAGAAGTCCTATACAAGCTGACCAGTTCTGTTTCTAAAACAAACCAGTAGTGAAATTATAACTTAAAGAGTGAATTCCCTTTTTTTCATCTGTGCTAATTCCAAAATCCAATAAAACAATAAAGTGCAATAAAATGAAGGGCCTAAAACCGTGCATTTTAGCCTCATCCCTCTAGGGTATGCCCCCTAAACCATCTGATATGGGTGATGCTCTCTGGAATCTTTGAGAAGTTGTCTTTAGAAACTGACTAGATATTTTCCACTTTTTAAATGTCTCCCTCAATAAACCCAGCATTTAAGCCCGGTTTCTGCAGAGAGCCTAATGTATAAATAGACGCAGACTTCTCACGGATCATTTCCTAAAACGCACCTTATGCTGATGATTTACACTAGAGAGGATAACCTACTAAACCTTTTTGAACGGATACCCTCCCTATAGCAAGAAATGAATTTGGGGAGGGTGGGGAAGACAGGAAGGGGCCAGGGAAGAAAGAAGATGCAGACAGAGGGGTGGGCTCTCAGAGAGAGGTAATGACTTATCTACCTCTTGCAGAATCACCCCAGAAGGTGACTGGATCACGGTTCTCTTGATAGGGATACTCAGAAGAGTTTCCAGGCCTGAGGTGTATGATGCCAGCTGCAGTTCATAATCCTGCAGGATAACGACGTTTCAGAAAAACATACCTAAGTGACTTAAAAGGAGTCACTGGCAGCTACAATTCCAGTTTTAAATCACCACGCTGTACTTCTGATGTCCAATCCCAAAGGCTATAATGTGCTGCTAGCGTCCAAGCGTCATACAATAGTATTAAACCAAATGGCACATCTTTATAAGCTAAACAGAGATTTCTGCACACACCACCAGTCTTAAGATGAAGACCAGCCCACTGCCATAGATACTGCCAGTGTATAATGAATTCAAGCTAATGGATCAAAAGCGTTTATGGTTTGCTCAGAAGAGAATACACAAGAGCCATAATCGCTGTCCTCAAGAAGTTTATCATCTTTAAAGTGAATCAGAAAATAATGTAGTCAATAACGTTCTTTTTTAATAAAAAAACACAGAACACTTCATGAATTTGCATGTCATCCTTGAAGAAGGGCTGGGCTGATCTTCTTTGTGTGGTTCCCATTTTAATATACATGCCGCCACAGCAAACACCATTCATAATATTCTTGATGGAACACCAACATGCTTTCTGAAACCAACATACCTTAATTGAATTTGCACAAAGTTCAGCAATTTTTTGTACTTCTTCTGATTTGTCTCGTTTGCCACTTATCTCACTGTGCAAGTTCTATACAGAAAAGAAAATATTTACAAATGTTAAAGTGTACACATATTTTTAAATAAATGTTTTTTCATTCTTTAACCACTGTTATTTGTTTTTTTCCCCTCCTCAGCTTAAGACCTGTTCTGACCCCATAGTCTCACAATTAAACCTCAGGAGATGAGTATGTTTTCTATTCAGAAAATAGAAGGAAGATCTTCAACTTCTTATGACCTAAGAGGTTACTATCTGGTCAGCACTCTTTTCTGGTCCTGGTAACGCAATTTGTAAAGATACTTTACTACAACATAACATTATTTCTATGTTCATAATTGCATTTCTTTGTAAACATCTCAAGTGCTTTTCCTCTGGGCATTATTTAAGCATTCCCAAAATGAACTAGTAATATTCAAGATTTATCATTTCATGAAAAAATATACACACCCCTATGTTCACAGCAGCATTATTTATTTCCAAGCATTATTCCAGCATTATTTCCAAGAAATGGAAACAATCTAATGTCCATCAACAGATGAAGGGATAAGGAAGATATGGTATATATACACAATGGAATATTGTTCAGCCATAAAAAAACAAATGAAATAATGCCATTTGCAGCAACATGGATGGACCAAGAGATTGTTATACTAAGTGAAGTCAGAAAGAGAAAGACAAATACCATATAATATCACTTATATGTGCAATCTCAAATATGACACAGATGAATTTATCTATGAAATAAAATAGATTCACAGACATAGAGAACAGACTTGCGGTTGCTGAGTGTGTGTGTTGGTGGGGAGACATAGACTGGGAATTTGGGATTAGCAGATGCAAACTTTTACATATAGAATGGAAAAACAACATGTCCTACTGTATAGCATAGGACACTATATTCAATATCCTGTAATAAACCATAATGGAAAAGAATATGAAAAAGAATGTATATTTATGTATAACTGAATCACTTTGCTGTACATCTGAAACTAACACAACAGTGTAAATCAACTATATGCCAATAAAATGCATTTTTAAAAAAACTTATCACTTTAAACCTCGCTACTGCTATGAAAGCCAGAGGAAAATACAGCTTATACCCAGTGAAATTCATATAATGACAAATCTGCTTATACCTTCTGCTCATTCAAAAATCTCATGACCGTGTTGGAATCTCCAAACTTCATGGATTCTAAGCTATCCTGGCGGCGTTTGGCATCGTAGAGCCATTTGCAGAAAGTCTGATAGTTATCACGGTAATTCCTCAGTTGCTTGATTTGTTTCTCCAGGTCCCATAATCTGGTGAAAATAAGAGATAATAAAATTATTAAAGCATCACTATTGCTCTGTGATAGTATTTAACACAGAGTTACCAGATGACCCAGCAATGCCACCGGGCACACACTCAAGAGAACTGAAAACATACATCCACACAAAAGTTGACACGTGAATGTTCGCAGCAGCACGTCACGAGAGCCAGAAACTGGGAGCAACCCAAATACACATCCACTGATGGAAGAATAAACAGAATGTGGTAGAGCCATACAATGGAATATTATACAGTCAGAAAAAAGAAGTGAAGTACTGACATGAGCTACACCATGGGTGAACCTGGAAAACGATATGCTAAATGAAAAAATAGAACAGTCACATAAGGACCACATATTATATCTTTCCATTTACATGAAATATCTAGAATAGGCAAATCTATAGACAGCAAATACAACGGTGGTTGTTTGGGGCTGGAGGGCTGGGAAGGAATGGGGCAAACTGCCAGTGGGTCCAAGGTGTTTTGTTTTTGGCCATGCCACGCAGATGTGGGATCTTAGTTCCTTGTGAGTGTGAGTGAAGAGTGAGTGAAAGTTGCTCAGTCGTGTCCAACTCTGAGACCCCATGGACTACAGAATCCATGGAATTCTCCAGGCCATAATACTGGAGTGGGTAGCCTTTTCCTTTTCCAGGGGATCTTCCCAACCCAGGGGCTGAACCCAGGTCTCCCACATTGCAGGCAGATTCTTTAACAACTGAGCCACGGGGAAGCCCTTAGTTCCCTGACCAGGGATCAAACCTGTGCCCCCTGCAGTGGAAGTGCAGCGTCTTAACCACTGGACAACCAGGGAAGTCGACAAGGTTTCTTTTTTAGAGTGATGAGAATGTTCTAAACTCAGAATGTGGTGATGGTTACACATTCTGAACTTACTAGAAACAACTGAATTGTATACTTTCAATTGTGAATTGAAAGTGAATTGTACGGCATGTGAATTATACATCAATAGAGATGTTTTTAGGAGGTGTTTTCAGGAGATGTTTTCAAATCCTCATTTGCAGTAAGGCATTTCTTTTGTACTAAATATAAGATTTAATTTTCACAAAATTTTGGAGAATGCTCCCTCAGAGTCACTACTCCTTCCAACAAACGGTCATAACAGGAGTTTAGAGGGCACAGAAGAGCTTGATCAATGGCTTCCCTTATTTCCCTATGAACCTGGAGGGCATCCGACATAAGTGAGTTCAAGCCTAGCTACTGGGATGAAACCCTCTTCCCACTCCCCACAAAGCTGCCAGGGTGTAAAGAGAGCGCCCAGGGTGCTGAACTGATATACAGAACAAGACCACTGGTCTCTTGTTTTAGATTTTGGCCAGGCCACAAGGCGTATAGGATTTCCGTTCCCCAACCAGGGATCGAACCTACATCCCCTGCACTGGAAGCACAGAGTCTTAAACACTGGATCACCAGGGAAGTCTCCAGAACCACTGTTCTCTTTAGTGATGATGACTTCAAGTGACATTGTATCGGGAACCACCAAACGGGCAGAGAGGGTGGGAGGAGGCTGGCACACCTGTAGTCTATCTGTTTATCGATTCTTTGCCAGCGATCTGTCAGCTGGGTGACCTTTTCGCTGAACTTGCCCAGGTCCAGGTCATACAATGGATACTGCTGTGAAGTCTGGGAGTGGATCTGCTGGGCTTTCTGCAGTTCTGTCTTCATGGTGGCCAGCAAGGACTTCTTCAAGTTCAAGTCATTTTTAATTTTCTGTCACAGGAAAAAAAAAAAAGAGTACAAATTAACCTCATTCCCACTCGATGCTACACTGCAAGGAAAATATCTTTACAGACTGTATTTCCTAACATTTGTGCTAATGACCTAGTCCTTTGTGCTAATCCAAGAAAAAAAAAATTTTTTGAAAAAAAAAATTGATGTGTAAATCAGTTTAAGGAGTGCTACATATCACACTCCATTCCATTCCTGGAAAATTATAAAATCTATTAATATTAATGTATTTGGGCTTCCCAAGTGGCACAGCATTAAAGAATTCTCCAGCCAATGCAGGAGATGCAAGAGATGCACGTTCAATCCTGGGTTGGGAAGATCCCCTGGAGAAGGAAATGGCAGCCCACTCCAGTATCCTTGCCTGGGAAACCCCATGGACAGAGGGGCCTGGCAGGCTACAGTCCATGGGGGTCACAGGGTCAGACACGACTGAGCACACACGCACATTAATGTATTTAATATGGTATCTCAGGCTCTGAGAAGTGCTACAGTACTAGGCTCAGTTGCTAAGTCATGTCCACTCTCTATGACCCCAGGGACTGTAGCTCGCCAGGCTCCTTTGTCCTTGAAATTTCCCAGCAAGAATACTGGAGTGGGTCGCCATTTCCTTCTCCAGGGGATCTTCTCGACCCAGGGACCAAACCTGAGTCTCCTGCGGCTCTTGCACTGAGGGCAGATTCCTTACCGCCGAGGCACTGGGGAAGCCCACCCCAGTACCATAGTACCAGCTTAACTAGGCTGAACTCACAGCCCCCAGGCTAATCTCACTATAAACGACCTTCTCAGGTTAAGTCCTGCCTGTGTGCTCTGGACAACAGCGTTCTGGTCCTGACAACAGCTGATGTCAACCACGTGTGGCCAACAAAATCCAGCAATCCTGGAAAGTCATGAAGACGTAGTGAAGCTTTATCACTGGGGACTGAGTATTCCGGTGTTTTTTTCAAAATAAAGCGGGCCACTGTTAAATCTCCTCTCATCACCTTGAGTCCACAGCGGTAAGCCTCCACTTTGTCCAGATCCAGGCACACGGTCTCCTCTTCCGTAAGTCTGGCCTCGTAAACCTTCAGCATGTCTTCTGTCTGCAGAATGGCCTGCAGGAGGGCTCTCACGGTGCACAAGCTGTCAGGAGCCAAAGAGGCAGGTAAAATTGCCAATGGCACAGTTAGACTTTGGCTCTTGCCACGCTTCATAAAAGAGAACAATATTAAAGCAGAGAAACACTGATTTTGCTTATTTTAGAAGCAGTGCAGCAATGCATTTTCCCCCCCACTTTCATGACTCAGAACACCACTTCGCATTAATGGAAGAATTCTAAGCTCTGGCCTGAAGGGGCTGCGTTGGTTAGAAGAGACACTGGAGTTCCGAACAGTGGGACTAGCACCCTAGGCTGGAGGAGCCTCTCCCGGAAGCACAGAAAATGAGAGTGAGTTCCCCACGAAAAGACAAACCACAGGCAACGGCTCCAGCAACCAGCACATAAAACAAATGAAGTCTCACAAAATGAAGCTTGAGAAAAGCCGAATATCTGAGGTCAGTGTCAGTCGCGTTTACCTATTTAAGTAGCCGTCCGTCACGCCGTTGATATTTTCCAGTTTCTGAAACAATCCAAATACCTCATTCTGCAAATAGCAATATTTTTCCGAACCTCTGAAGTTGGCTAGCATGTCCTTCAGCTGGTTGAGAACTTGAGCAATGGCTTGAGAATCATTCTGTACGCTCTGTCCAGAAAGAAAGAAAGCACCTTTGATCTAGCTGTATGCCTCTCACCGTCATTTGTGCCCACAAAAAGCCCCCAAAATGTGAATGATTCAAGACAGAGTTGACCCTTCCTGTCCTTCATCAGGGAGGCCTTACCAGCACTGGGTTGATCAACTCTCTTCCTTAGAAAGTACACCTCGGACATTCTTATGCCATGCCCAGGCCTGGCTGGGCAGAAGGAGCCTGATAACGGAGCACCTAGCCTGCAGTCCCAGCTCCGCGGCTCTGACACCCCCTCCCCAACCAAGTCTCTCCATGTCCATTCCCTGTTTGCAAAGAACATCATTCTACCTGTCTAACCCACATCATACACTGTTTCAGGCAGAAGCCAAATTCATGTTTGTGAAAACTTAGGAAATCTACAAAGTGCTACGTTGCAGAAAAGGAAGAACACGGTAGCCTGATTCAGCAACCCATCATCTAACAGCAAAGACGGTTTAATCCCCAGCCTGGAATTGTTCAACAAATTTGGAAGCATGGGAAAGGAAAAAGGAAGTTGGGCCAGAAGCCTTTTATTGAAAACAAAGGTTTCAATAGGTTTAAACCTAAAAATGTTTAAACCAGGAGGGGTTTTTTATTAGTTCTCAGTTAAATATAAATATACCTGGGATCAAGCAAAATAATAGCGAGCACCTACCTTGAGCTCATTTATTTTCACTGTGATGTGGTGGGAAGACCCCTGATCTGCCAGAAGGATGTTCTTAAGGGCCATCCTGCTCTCACAGAGCTCCATCTGCCGGCGTATCTTCTGGAGCTCTATCAACATCCATGTTTCTTGTTTGTCATTTTCTCTATTGGTTTCAATTACTTTATTATGGTTGACGTCTTGGCAGGTACCAAGATGAGTGATTTCAGTCGTGGTTACTGTAAAAATATTAGGACCACAAAAATCAGAGAATTGCCAGCTAGAAGGGGGCGAGGCCTCAAGAAAACAGCCAGGCTGCATGAGAGTGTCGCTACTTCCTTTGATTGGGTTCTGAAAACTTAAGTGTCTTTTTCTTTCTTTTTGAACTTTTTATTGTGTATTGGGGTATAGTCGATTAACAATGTCGTGATACTAATAGCTTCAGGTGAATAGCAAAGGGACTTTGCCATACATATACCTGTATCCATTCTATTCCAACCTAAATGACTTTTGAAGCGTGATCTTTCAAAGAAGCGATTCCAAAACAAGATCTGGGCCAACTGCGTCCTTTCTTTTGCAAACTGCATGTATGGTGGCTGCAGAGAGAGAGGGGCTCTGAACCAACCTGTCTGGTGCTGGGGGTGGCCGGGCAGCTGGATGACCAGGGTCTGGTAGTGCTTCTGGGCGTCTGTGAACTGGGTCTGCATCTTCCGCTTGTCGTCATCTCCGAACATCTCCGAGCCTTGGCTGTTTCTGATAAACTCTTGGTAATGTAACTCGAGGTCAGATATGGTCTTCATGTAATCTTCCTGCCGCATCGTTTTCAGCTGGAAATAAACCCAGTGGAGGTGTTTCTGACGGCCCCACAGAGTGGCCAAGGGGAGTTTGCTGGGAAACGCACCATGCTGGGGGCGGTGGGAGGGAAGGTGGGTGGGGGGGCGGAGGGTAGTGGCCTGAGGCATCGCCCCTCAAAGACCCATTAAGACAGAAAAGGTCTTTGAGGATTTAGACCTTGCTCCTAAGAACCACAGTAGTGGGTTGTCAATTTTTTTTCTTCCTATGAAATGTTCTTCTTCAAAGGAAACAGGACTCAGAAACCCCAAGAGTCAAGCGGATCACAGCAAAGCTGCTCTGACTAAGAAGAGTGAAGGGAAGCCCCCAGACTTACCGTTCCATGCCCCTGTCCTCCCAGAGGACCTCTCCCCCTGAGGTTCTTGGACCACAATCTGAAAATTACTGGTTTAGGGTAGCTAATGCTTTGGATTCCAAGAATCCTACCCCACCTTTTACTTCTGTGCTATCCAGTCAATAATTATGACCTCATTTTCCATTATGTCTTCTAAGAAGGGGACCCAGAGGATCACAGGACCACATGCCTTTGCCACGGGGACTTCTGGCTTGTTGGGTAACTTTAATTAGTCCTCTGTCTCATAAGCAGCCCGGTGCAATTCCTCCCGTCTGTGTTGGATGAACTAGAACGTCTAAGGAAGGCTCAGCTGACTCTCTTGCTGACCCACGAAGGCATTAGCCGCACAGCGAGGTTTGCCTGGCAGAAATCGCAGTGCGGGCAGTGGCTGGGCAGCCCCTCTGGGCAGCGAGTGGGTCCTGAGGACGTACCTTGGCGATGGTCATGGCCTTGATCTTCTCGATATCGATCATGCAGTAGTGCCAGGACACCAGGCTCTTCATGTTGATGTAGAGTTGGTTCCACAGGGCCAGGATGGCTTCGTAGTACTGTTCGATCCTAGGAGGCACAAGGGGAAATACGTGGGTCTGGCTCTCCAAGTTCATCCCGAAGGGGAAACCTGGCCCGATGGCACAGAAAGTTCAAAGGAGAACTAACAGAGCAACGGGCAAAGGGAACATCTACAAAACATCCAGCATTTCTGTAAGGACGTCCCTGGCGGCTCAGCAGTAAAGGATCCGCCTGCAATGCAGCAGACTCGGGTTGGATCCCTGGGTCGGGAAGATCCCCTGGAGAAGGAAATGGCAACCCACTCCAGTATTCTTGCCTGGGAAATCCCGTGGACAGAGAAGCCTGGTGGGCTACAGTCCATGGGGTTGCAAAGAGTCAGACATGACTTAGCAACTAAACAACAACATTTCGATAGATTTGAACTGATACCCAAAAGAAAGCTCTCAGTGACACAACATGGGTTTAGATACACTGGAATCATTTTCGTTGAAACACACAGTACAGTTTGGGGTGGTTGGCTTATTTCTCAGCAACTTTTTAATTGATGGAGGTCTGACTCCATGCACGCTGGCAGGGAGAAATGAGTCTCAGGTCACAGAACTCTGATGGCTTCCGGGGTTTGGAAATATTCTTTGGGCTAAGCTCACCGCACCTTAAATGGGCTGAAGATTTCCTTTATAAAACATTTGGAAGAATCTGCCCTGGACAACCTGTCAAGCGAATGTTCCAGCTACTTCCTGATGGGCCAAATGTTCATGTGGAATGTGTAGCCACATATTCTATTTGTGGCTACAAGTCAGACTGTGTGTGTGCACGCTCAGTTGCTCAGCCGTGTTCAACTCTTTGGGACGCCATGGACTGTCCATGGGATTCTCCAGGCAAGAATACTGGTGGGATGCCATTCCCTTCTGCAATATGTCAGACTATCGATGGCCTAAAAGGAGGAAGAATTTTGAAACCACGCCTTTCAAGTGCACGGTCAAGATGAGTTCCTCTACTGTCAAATATTCTTTTTCATCCTCCAATGATAAGTACAGTATCTGCCACATAAAACTGCAAGGCAAGGCAAAGGGACCTTCACCGGATCCCACTTTGGGGGAGGAGACAGCAGTGTGGAGCGGTGTGTCTGAGTGTTTGTACCGGGGTCGGCCGCACTTTTCCCCACCCGTGTGCACACCCCGGCCAGCAGGAACTTGAACTACGTACTTGCTCGAGAGGTCCACGGCCAGAGGGTTGGGCGGGGGGATGATGAGGCCCACGGAGGGCACGAGCATGTCCACGCCGCCCGGGCCGGTCACGTACCACTTGCTCCGCTCATTGTTGTCCTTCAGGATACATTCGTCCCCTTTGTGGACAATTTTCTGCAAGGCAAGCAGCACCATGTTTTGGCTTGATCCACAGGCCCACATTTTTATCTTTTTGCTCAAAAAACAGAAGCAGCCACAAGGACCACATGCAAAGTGTTTCAGCTTTGAAACACTTAATTTCTCCTCCATTCAAGCTGACCTTGACACAACCCAACAGGACTGATGCTTTAAATACAACAAGTGAGTCTACAAGGTATGTCTGAAGGGAATTAGGAGGAGTGACTTTCCAAGAGACAGCCAGGGGAGTCCTCCGGTGAAGTGATAAATCCTTTTATAAAGCAAAAACTCACCCCCTGACTTTTCCACACTTGTGAGTTTTTGTTTCATATAGTAGATTTCAGTGTGTGGGCATCACATATCATTCATTTGTTAAAATTTTTAAACAAAAACAAAAAATTTCTGGTATCAGGTCCCCAGAAAAACAACTTTCTAAATTAAGTCCAGCATCTAAATTGCTTCTTTTCTAAATTAACTAGATAGCTTCTTAAAATGGGTACTTAAATTATGACATCTATAATTATTAACGTAACAAGTTTGACAAGTAGGTATTTTGACCTCCATTTTGATTTCTTTCTTCTCTCCAGCCAAGTTCTAAAACCATTTCTGCATGGTAGAATAAACTCCATTGTTTTATAACATTCATCTCACCAGCTAGTCACATTTTTATTTGTTAAGTCCTCCATAATTTTTATAAGAAAATAGAGGTATGGGAATTTCATGAAAACTTGCTAAAATGGAGTCATCTTTCCATATAAATGTTTGTATTGACAGTAGAACCTGCAGAACTGATGTGTCCATTTAATACATAAAACCCGCAACGATGTTCCCTTTATATGCAGCATAATGGCCATGTATCTTGTTTGCTTTTAACCTCAGAAGTCTTAAGCCTTAAAACAGAATTAGAATAGTTTTAAAATTCCTACTGTCCTACTTATTGATAATTATCACATGACTCAGAACAAAATCACTCCATTCTTTCAACAGCTTCCCCTCTGTATATAAAAGAAAGACATTTACTAGGGTGTTCCCCAAAGCCTGAATTCAGTTCTGCTCTCCTGATGGACAGACATCCACCCATGGAGAAGGGGAAAACTTCCGCAGCACACACCTGGTCCTGTTTGTAATCACAGAGAGCCCTGAGAATGATGGGTTTGTTGCTTCTGTAGTCCGGGTTACGCGGTTTCAGCTGCACAATCTTCTTGGACTTGTTTACCAAGTTCTGCACCTGGCGCTTGTATTCAAGGATTTTCTCCCGTTCTTTCTGCAATTGCAAATAAAATCATCCTTGAACGTAGATACTCTCTGAAAACTAGGTGAGATCTTGAAAGGGCATTCCTATAGGTATCATGACAATACAAATTAGACCCCACTGCAGTTGCATTAGCTGTAAAAAGCCACCCATTCCTTCGTGTGCAGGGACCATGGGTATCTTTCATAAGAAGCCACTACAGAGGCAACACAGCCATGAATCAGGGGAGCGGGAAAGCATATCACTGTGTGAGAGGACTCTGCTGCTAAGATGTGACATATGCTTTTCCAAAGGGATCTTCATGTTAAGTCATCCGTGCTCTCTCCAGTTTTGTTTAGAGCAATGGTAACTACTGAAGCAGAAGTAATCTGCAACAGTAGCTAAGCATTCAGAGAAATGGATTTGAGAAAAGCCACGGTGAAGACAAGGTTTGCTTGAGCTTGGAGCACTCACTGCTCTGCAGAACAACACAAATCCAAACAGCAGTCTGAATTGCATTGGTGCGTGCATTTATTTTATTCCCAGGAAAGGGCCTGCATCTGAGACGCTACCTCCAGCTCCTTGATCTGCTCCAGCAGGCGCTGCAGGGGCGTGCTCTTGTCACAAGGGTACTTCTTCCTGATGGAGTCTTGCAGACCCTTCAAGTAGGCTTCCGTCGACTGAGCCTCTTCAAAAAACTGTGAAGGACGGGGGTGACTCCATGTCAGTGAAAAGCAACTGAACAGGCAGCATCACCTAGTACTTCACCTTGCAGGAGCATCTTCCCTACGAGTCTATCTGACAGGTGGTTAAAGGAAAAGATGAGAGCAGAAACTTACAGGAGAGCACGAGACTATCTGAAAAACTGTGACCCGTCTGCGCTCCTCTAAGCTAAACCCCAACGAATAGTATCTATGCAATATTGTAAACACTGTTTTCAGGGTTTTTTCAAACACATTCAAAAGAGAAGGCATTAAGACCCAAAAGACAGTTAAATGGTTACTAAGGATAAAAACCTGAAAGTAGGCAGCATTTTCTTTGAGATGAACATCAATGCATTTGGTGATCTGAAGGATCCAGCTCCACTGGGTCTGCAGGGTGTCCATGTAGGCCTGAAACAAGAGAATAGCAACCGTCTCTCCACCACTCAGCCGTATAGAGGCATCCGTCAATCCACAGATGGGTGAGCCTCAAGGAAAAGTATGAAGCAGTTTTTAAAACCTAATTCCAAATCAAGTAGAGTTTTTTTCTAAAAACTGAAACTAGCATCTCCCAACAGGAACCTTTTGGTATGGTAGAAATTAAATTTTAAGGCCAATTTTGGAAATTCCCTGGTGGTCCAATGGTTAGGACTTGGCACTTTCACTGCTGTGGCCCCAGGTTCAATCCCTGGTCAGGGAGCTAAGATCCTGTAAGCTGTGCAGTCAAAAAAAAAGACCTAGTGTTAACAAGTGGGTATCCTTACAAGTATTAGTTAAAATATTCATCCCAATGACATAACTCCTGACCAATCAAAACAGACCAGTCAGAACAAGGATAAAGCAGGGGCATCGAGTCCTATTCCGGAGAAGGCAATGGCAACCCACTCTGGTACTCTTGCCTGGAAAATCCCATGGACAGAGGAGCCTGGTGGGCTGCAGTCCATGGGGTCGAGAAGAGTCAGACATGACTGAGGGACTTCACTTTCACTTTTCACTTTCATGCACTGGAGAAGGAAATGGCAACCCACTCCAGTGTTCTTGCCTGGAGAATCCCAGGGATGGTGGAGCCTGGTAGGCTGCTGTTTATGGGGTCAGACACGACTGAAGCGACTTAGCAGCAGCAGCAGCAAGTCCTATTCCTATTCAGCTGTTAGATCATGGGGAGGTCCAAGGAGAAGGAGCAGGACCCTATCTGTGGTCCATGCCCCCCCACCCATGTCCTCAACCTGCCTTTTGTCTGTGGAAAAACTTTAGCCAAAGAATGAGCTTAATCAGAGAAATGAGAAAATGCAGAAACAAAGGAGTACAGTCCAACATGACTAAACGTTAATAGTTTAGTCATTAAGCAAAGTCAAGGATCTTTAGTTCCTCCTCAAGGGCTATATCCTGTGAGTTGTCCTGTCCATACTGAAACTTCAACCAGGTGGAAGAAGTTATCTACATGATGACTAGACTGTAGCCATGACATAAGCTACCGCAATTTGAGAACTGGCCTCAAATAAGTGTGAACAAACCGATCCTGAAACTAGAGACTAACTACTTAAAAGCATCAAGATGACACCAATCATCACTGCATGACTAATTTTGAGATGACTATCAGAGCTGACTCTGCTATTTCTGCACATAGCCCTTCCCACCGTCCATAAAAGCTCTTGCCCACTGATTGTCAGTAGAGGGAGTCAGCCTTTGGACAAGGAGTCTGCCTTGAGCACATCCCACAGATCACAGTCTAGGACAGAAGTCAGCAAACTACAGCTCAAGGGCCATATCCGGCCCACTACTTGCATTTATAAATAAAGTTTTATTGGCAAACAGCCACATTCGTTCAGTTACATGTTGCTACAGTTGCTTTCACACTACAATGGCAGAGTTAATTTCAACAAAGACTAAATGGCCTGTCAGTCTAAAATATCGTTTGATTCTTTCCAGAAAAAGTTTGCCAATCCCTGGTCTAGGGTGTTGATAAATAAACTTGTCATGGCTTTGCAATGGGCAAAAACTGCTTATTTGTACAGTCTTTTGTTTTTTGGATAGTCTTATTTTTTGAAGTGTCCCGTCTCTTCCCCTGATAAAAATATAAATCTCATGAAACCCACCTCAATTTTATCTGAAGCTGGATGTTGATTGAGGACAAGTTGGTCACTTTCTTGTTTAAGCTTATTGAGCTCTTTCTCCTTAACTTCCAGCTGACTCATGCGTATCTGTGAGTGAAAGAAAAGCAAATCCTTTAGAGCAAGTCACCGGCAGCTTCCCACCCCTCCCACCGTCCTCAGAGGAATCAAATACAAAACTGCATCTTGGAAATGAACAATGCCAGAGAACTGCGTGATGTGTTCCTCAAGAATCGTAGCATTGTTAAGACCAGAAAGGATGCTGAGATCCAGTATGTGTCTGAGGCCAGACCGGTGACACATCTCTGAATTCACATAGGTGATGTGATAGAGTCACAACACATACTTGTGGTTCAGTCCCTAGGTTGTGTCCAAGTCTTTGTGACCCCACGGACTGTAGCCCGCCAGGCTCCTCTGTCTATGGGTTTCTCCAGGCAAGGGTACTGGAGTGGGTTGCCATTTCCTTCTCCAGGGGAGCTTCCCGACCCAGGGATCGAACCCAGGTCTCCTGCTTTGCAGGCAGATTCTTTGCCACTGAGTCACCTGGGAAGCCCACAACACATACTGAGACTGTCTACTTCTCAGGTCTAAGCCACCACGTTCTTCGGGGCACACTTGGGGATACCGGACTGAACTACCTCACTCCTCTGTCCACTGTCTTCTGAGATGCTAAGCACCGTACTGCCCGCCTTAAGTCACTGGAAAGCCTTCAGAAAAAATGGTTTTTCATGGTCTCTCCACCGAGGCTGAACCACAGGTGGCCGATTAAATGACGACAAACGCGCCCATCGCCACCCCGCGACTCCCGGGGGCTCCCGGGGGCTTACCGAGAAGGCCTCCTGCTTCTGAGCGATGTTGGTGTTCCTGTCGCTCCAGTCATAGAGCAGCTCCTCCTCCTCGCAGTCGTTGATCCACATGATCTCGCGGGACGTGGCCTGGATGATGTTCTGCAGCTGCCGCAGGTGGTCCATCCTCTCGAAGGATGCTTTCTGCACAGGACGGTCAGAGCAGCGTTAGGACAACAAGATGCAGATGAATGGAGCTCCCTGCAGGTTTCACAGATAAACCCTGGCTGGTTCCTTTTACAACAAAAATCCCAAGAATCAGTCAAATGTTAATCTGTTGTATTCAGTGATCAGCCGCGAGGTGGAAAGGACCCACCCAAACTTAGGAACAAGGGGACAATTTTAGATTCAATGAACTAGCTTCATCCAGATGCGTCTCGATTCATACACTGATGTTTGGCTTCACTAATTAGTTTTGGACTATAAAGAGAAAACAGATTCTTAAAAAGATAAATCAAGCTCTTTCTGCCCTCTCCAATGTCCCTGAAATTCAAGGTGTCATCACGTTGGAAAATAGCTGTGTCGCCACTAGCCATGTTATTTAAATAGTATCATTGCCAACAGGGAAACACTGGAAAAGTGAAGACAGGATGATACAAATAGGCAGAAGAACAGAAATATCTCTTTTTACGAGTCAAGGAATTGATTCAGCTTGTCATAAAATAGTAATGATGGTCTGGTAAACCTCTCTCTAAAGAAAACAAGTCTTATTTTTGCTTACATTTTATAAAAAGGCTGCAGTTCACAAGTGGAAAAGCTTCATGGCTTTAACTGGAAGTATTTAACAAGGGCTATTGACGGGACCCTTCAACTTGCAAATAGAACAGCCTTAAGAACTGTCTTCAGAAAAAAATATTTTAAAACTCCCTTGTAAAGAAAACACAGCAGCAGAAATGAAATTGGCATCTGCAAGTCCCTCATATACTTCCAGGTACTTTCAGAGTCCTTAGGGATAGCGCCAAGGAGGTGCTTTAATCCCCAGGTCCACATTTACAAAACCGAACTGCACTGGACACAGAGCTTTCAGAAATAAGTCGTCTTACCAGTAGGTTTTCATACTCCTCCTCCAACTGGTAGATTGCAGATTTCTCCCGCTAGAAGAAGACAAACAGCGAGTTAATTATTTAATTCCCCCTGAGAGTTTACATAGAAAGAACAGCCCTTCTAAACCTCCTTCTGTCAAACACATACTAACTTCCGATCCCCCAGTAGCAAGAAGTAGCTGCTCTATAGAAACTTTTACCCACAGGGACCTTTCCCAGTCGGTCTGGAGGCAAAGTCCACTGGCCTGGCGGTGGCACCTCTACAAAGTTAAGGGCTCATCACTGTCACTTACAGACTCACTGTTACACAAACTTTTAAAAGTTTGAAAATATCATTTAGGACTCCTCAGAACTTAGAGAAAAGAGGGAGAGACCTGATCAGATACTCAGGTAGACGGAAGTAGGTTAAAACAAACAAAGAAAAGAGTGGAAGAAGTAAGAATGAGCATCTCGGGCTAAGAACAAAAGTCAGTGATGTAAATGGTACAAATGAACTCATCAATGAAGTAGAAACAGACTCTATATAGACAACAGACTGTTGCTGCCAGTGGGGAGTGGGGTCGGGGGGTGGATTGGGGGTTTCGATCAGCAGACGTAAACTAGTATATACAGGATGGATAGACAACAAGTTCCTAGTGTATAGCACAGGGAACTGTGTTCAGTATCCTGTGATAAATAATCGTGGAAAAGAATGTGAAAAATAATGTATACATGTGTAACTGAATCCCTTTGCTGCACAGCAGACATTAACCACAACATCGTAAATCAACTATACTTCAATATTCAAAAAAATGCCCAACGGCCAAGATAAAAAAAAATTCCCAATCTATTGGGGAAGAAATCACAGACTCATGTTTGAGCCCAAACTGCCTGGGATGGTGTAACTACAGCACCCTCAGCACACCGTTGGAAGCAGCTACAAGGCAGAGTTCCGAAGTACCAGGTCGGCTTTGATCTTGTCCAGCTGCCAGCGGTAGTCCCCGATGGCGTTGTGGATGCTCCTGTGGCTGCCGATGTGCTGCTCCACCGAGGCCAGGTCCACGCCCCAGGTCATCATGTCCATCTCCGCCTGCCACGGGAGACACAGGGGGCCCTTCATTTCCGATTCCCTCATCTACAGCACCCCCAGCGGCCAGGTGGCCGCGGGGCTTGTGAAGCTTGCACTCAGATACAAATGAAGCTGTAAATAATCAATATTTTTGAAACCAAAAAAAAAAGTTTGTAAAGGCTTGGGAATCCCAAACAGCTCATGGGGATTGCCCAATACAGTAAAAGTTGGGGGTTCCCTCAACTTATCTGCCCCCATCTCAAGATGGGCTGAGCAGAGACAATTCTGTAATGAGATCCTTGAAACCTAGACCATATGCTCTGAAGGGAAAAAAAAAATCTACCTGTGCACGTCCAAGTGACCTGTGTATATATACCCCTGTGAGTGCAGATCTATGTATGACACAATGTCATAAGATACTGACAGAGGTTTCTATATTCAGTCGTTTTTAAATGTGCATCAAAAATATTTCATTAAGCTCAATCAAGTACTACTTCCCAAGATCAACAGTTGACCTAAGACAATTTTTCATTGTTTATTTCTTTAACTTGTTTTGAGTAATGCAGTTGTTGACTCTTTAAATCCAGAATTTAGCACTGCCTTTTGGGTTGCCCATTTCAAACCCATTTCAAAGAGAAGTGACAATATATATCCAACACCTTCAGTTCAATGAATATTGGCGATATTAAGATTATGGATTTATGTTAGCTTTCTAAAAATTAAACCTAACTTTCTAATTTGCATCTCCATTACTTCAATTTAAGAGTGCCAAATAATAAGAATCAAACATATTATTTCACAAGCTGCATACTGGGGCGAGTCTATCATCTCATCTTTCTTTGGCATGAGCTCACGTAAATTGCCAAATCTCTCGGACATGGGGAGGGCAAACATTCCAGAACGGTACTGCAGCAGAACAACACACACTGTTCTGAGCCACATCCATGTTCTCATGAACTTGACGAGCCTTCAGAAAAGGCAGCCCACCAGACAACTGTAAGTCACCCAGGATTCTGACCTTTCCCTCCCGTGGCTCCCTTCAACTTTAAAGCAAAAACAAGTGAGTGTACCAGGAAGTTAATGAAATGACCAACCCCGCCTTCATTACCAGCCAGGTGTGCGATATCTGCCCTGTTCATCAGCAGAAACACAAATCAGGGAAGCAAGACCGTGGCCCGGGAGTTGTGTGACTGTGTGCCGATTATGCTGCTGGAGACACCTCTCACTTATCAGCTGGCCCTGCGGCTCAGTCCCCCGGGAGTCACAGGAAGAATGCAGCCGTGGAGGAAGCGGGGACAAGAGGAACGGGCCGGAGAACCTCAGAGCAAACCGGCAGTGAGGGATAAAACAGCTCGCAGTTCCTTTGAAACCCTCATCAATTGCATCTATTAGAAGACGCCCCCTCTCTCACCACGATGGAAAATTGAGTCCTTGTGCTAATGCTATTTTCCAAAATTTGAAAATGTTGAGCCTTGGGGCTACCCTGGTGGTTCAGTGGTAAAGAATCTGCCAGCCCCTGGGTTGGGAATATTCCCCAGAGAAGGAAATGGCAACCTACTCCAGTATTCTTGCCTGGGAAATCCCATGGATGGAGGAGTCTGTGGGATTACAGTCCATGGGGTCACAAAGAGTCGGACACCAGTTATCGACTAAACAAAAACGTTGAGCCTTGGCATACTTTTAAACTATTGTTTTAGCTTGAATATTCTATACTAAACTTTTCTACAGGATACCATGCTAAGTCACTAAAAAATTTATTGTACTGTAGGGAGAGTGTAAACATTTTGTTAATAAAATGCTATGTTTACAGATTAAAAAAAAAAAAAAGTTGAGCCTTTGCTACAAAAGATTCTCACAAAGCTACACCCAACATGAATTCAGAAAGTGACGAAGTATGAGCTGTCATTTTATAGAACTGTCATAGTGACTAAGAAGAAATGAGAGGATCTGCCATTTTAGAGGTCATCTGGTTCAAAGGTTGTTTCACCTAATGTCACTGATCCTCCCGACATAGTCCAGGCTCCAGGAGCTCTGCCCAGCCTTCTCTGCTGGCTCCATCCCGCAGGGACAGGCGTGCCCACCCCCCTCCCCAGTCCTATCTGAGCACGGTTTTATTACAGCTCAAACCCAGCTATCAACCCCACACTGCTCTGCATAGAAATTTGGCACTTGGGTGTATATATACATATATCTTTTTTTTCTTCAATAATCTCCCCTTTCAGGGCTATGGGACACAACTTTGGAACCCTCATTTTCTGGAATGGAGTCAACACATACAACAACACGCGTCAGAAATGTGTGTTCAAAGATTTAAAAGGAGTTGGGAAACCTGCAGATAGGTTTGTATTTACGTTTCTGGAATTACAACTTTGCTCTTCTATAAGCCCCACCTTCTTGTAAGAGTGTTACAAAGTCTTTGGTAAGACATGGGAGAAAAGGTTAACTGAATGAATGAATGACTGTTTAGTCCCATAAGCCCTCACACTTGCGAAAGAACACCCACAAAAAAAGATTGAGAAACGTCAGAACCACTGTCGGACTGGTCCAAGAACAAGTCATAAAACCACTCTTTCTGACAACCGCGATCACCCCTCTGCACGACTGATCGTTCTAACACGCCCACCTTCTCAAGAGAAGGACGGTTCGTCAGGGTCGGTTCTCACTATAAAATTCCCATCTACATGATGATGGCACATTCCTCCTGCCACCTGTTCATTACAGCCCCTAATTACTACATAAAACAACAAAACAATCATTAGTGGTGAAAAATCCTTTGTAGACACTCCAGTTCTTGGGGCTCAGCACGTCAGGTGCCAGGATCTCACTTCGCTCCCACATCAGTGATATCACGCTTGCCCAAGACGCCTGACACTTCAAAAATACAAGGCGAAACAACCCATGAGCCCAAACCGGAAGACCCAGTTTCCCTGCCTGGGCAGCTCCTCCAATTGCTTGCCATTTTATTTATTTTTTGCTTGCCATTTTAAATGAACCTCCACAACATTCTCCTTCTTTCTCTTACGGACCTCTCGGTAACACCTGATGAGCTCAGGGAATGAAGTGTTTTTAGCCCATAAACTCTCATAACAGAGGTTCCGGTAAGAGCTAGATTTTCACAATCTACCAATTCAATCATACCTGTTAAATATTACTCGAGTGATAAAGTACGACTGTAAAGACATGAGGCTGGTTCCCTAAGCCACATGAGGAAGGAAAAAACAAATCCCTGGAGTTTCATTTCTTTCTAAATAAAAGCCTTCATTCCAAAATAAAAGCCGATGAGGAAAGGGGCCGGGAACTCTGAGCAGCGACCCCCGCCCGCCCGCCGGAAGCCGCTTACCCTCTGCTGCCTCATCCACCCCAGACACTCGCTGGTG
Source organism: Cervus canadensis (assembly GCF_019320065.1). Taxonomy (NCBI): domain Eukaryota; kingdom Metazoa; phylum Chordata; class Mammalia; order Artiodactyla; family Cervidae; genus Cervus; species Cervus canadensis. The sequence goes on along the minus strand of NC_057413.1, from coordinate 4,331,696 downwards.
AGGCGCTTGGTGAACTCGTCCCAGCCGGAGCCGCTCTGGCAGGTGTACCCTCCGCCGCCCTTGGAGCTGGCCCTGCGGACGCGGGGGGCGCTGATGGCTTTGTAGAGGGCTCGCATCTGCTCCTGCAGCTGCAGCAGCCTGAAAGGAGAGGGGCCGTCACAGCGCGGCAGGGAGACAGCCCCGAAGACCCGTCCCGGGCAACCTCCCCCTCTGGGTCAGTTCAGGGACCACACATGCTCTTTTTTCCTATGACTTCCTTTTTCTTTTATGATTTTATTTATTTTGTCTGCGCTGGGTCTTCATTGCTGCAGGGGCTTTTCTCTCGTTGCAGAGAGTGAGGGCTACTCTTCGTGGCAACGCGGGGGCTTCTCACAGGCTCTAGGGCACCCGGGCAGGCTTCACTAGCTGCAGCTCCCAGGCTCCTGGGCACAGGCTCAGTAGAATCGGCAGGGACTTAGCTGCTCTGAGACATGTGGGATCTTCCCGCATCAAACCCTCACCTCCTGCACTGGCAGGTGGATTCTCTGAGCCACCAAGGAAGCCCACAAATATCTTATTTATAGGCTTTTTTTTAAAAAATATATACCTTAGTCACAGACAAAACCTTAAGTATTCCGCTGCTCCAAGCCTGAAGCATCACAGCAAGGGTAACTGCCTTTGCCCAACCTGGTAGCATCTTGTACTTTCTCACGAGTTCCAGCCCGGGGATCTCCTAGGACCCCACGCACTGAATACCATGATCACAAAAAATCAGACTACACACCTCTGCATTCAACGGCATCTTCAACTCTATGAGTCTCATTGCTGTATGCAATAAACTTAGCTGGACTCTATTTTATTCATTCTTTTAAAAACATTTATTCACTTGGCTGCAGCAGGTCTCAGCTGCAGCACGCAGGATCTTCAATCTTCACTGCGGGGTAAACTCTTACTTGGGGCATGTGGGCCCTAGTTCCCTGACCAGGGATGCCACCCAGGCCTCCGGCAGTGGGAGCGCCCAATCTTAGCCGCTGGGACACCAGGGAAGTCCTCAACTTAATCTCAGACTCAAAAGTCAGCAACCGCACCCAAGGCTTTTGCTGCCCACTAAGTGGAAGCACAGTGAACATCTCACAGCAAACTCGACTCTTCAAAAGGAGCACACCCTCCTGGGCAGGTCTGTTTAACTCACTGCTCGGCCGCTTCGTGATTCCACAAAAGATGAAGGTAGTGGGTTTAGGTGATTTGTATTAGAGACCCAAAAAAGGGGTGAAATTATCAAGCAAGGGAGCCTTTCCCGGAGAACGTCTGTGCTTCCCTCAAGGGAAGACCTGGGTCAGGGGACTGAGCGTAACTCCTGCACGTCTGCAGGCCTGTCTGCACCATGCTCACTCTTCGGACAATACCTTTCCTTTCTCTCTTTTTAAAAAATGCCTATTTGGCTTTGCTGTGTCTTAGCTGGCACTCGGTATCTTTGTTGTGGCATTCAGGATGTTTTAGTCACCACGTGTGGGATCTTTAGTTGCGGCATGTGTGATATAGTTCCCTGACCAGGGATCGAACCTGGGCCCCCTGCGTTGGCAGCAGGGGAGGCTTAGCCACTGGGCCACCAGGGAAGTCCCCGCAGTACCTTTTCTGATAAGCATCACAGGGCTGGCCCATCTGCCGCATCTCTCTGATCAAGCTGTCGGTGATTTCCATCTGATCGTTGGCCTGGGCGAAACACTCGTCCAGCTCCCTGCTCCGGGCCAGCTGAATTCCATCTCCATACTTCAGTTCCTGCAAGAAAGAAGTCATATGAAGGGAGCACACGATACTGGAAAGAAAAGCTTCATGTGTGCAAACTGGAAGTAAAAGTTTCTGCTATAAACTTAAATAAGTACCCCCCCCATTCTATGTAACTGCAAAAAAAATCTTTAACTGAAAATTATCTTATTAATTTGAAGAAACTGTCTGCAATGCAGGAGACCTGGGATCAATCCCTGGGTCGGGAAGATCCTCCAGAGAAGGGAATGGCTACCCCCTCTTCTTGCCTGGGGAATTCCATGGAGAGAGGAGCCTGGCAGGCTACAGTCCACGCGGTCAAAAACAGTTAGACACAACTAAGGGACTTTCATTGTCACAAACCAGAATTGTAGACTGCATTTTAAAGTCTGAGAGGCCTTTAAAAGCACATCCAAGGATTGCTGATCTCGCCCTGCTTCAGTGTTAAATGCCTACCTTTCTTATTTACACAAGACATTCACCTAACTGGAATTCTGTTGTGCTAAGAATCCTGTACCATTATGCCAGATAAGATCTTTTTTTTTAACACAAACTGAGTTTTTCCTGCATCTTGTGGGAAGTAACTTTTCAGTTCTTAGAAAGCTGTCTGGTTGGTGGTATTGAACTAGTAACTTTTCTGGTTTTGATGATGAGTGGTACTTAGTGAAATGCCACTTTTGGAGGGAGCTGAGTGACGGGTACTCAGATAAAATCACGGATCTCTTGACTGCCACGCCTGATTCAGTGAGATCCGACGCTATCTCAAGGAGCATGAGGCCTTCACCAATGTTACCATCGCCCCTCAATTTTTAATAGCTCATTTTCCCATACTGTGTAATGTTTCTCCTGTAGAACTGTTCTCACAAGATGGTAAACTTTCCTGAAAAAATGACATTAAATTGATGGTGTACATCACAATCCATGACAACCCAGTGACATAAACACGTCAGAGTGCATCTCTAGGAAGAGAAAGTGTTACCAAATCACACAAACGACCACAGGTGATCGCAATCCCAAAAGGATGGCAATCCACAGACTACGCATTTGTTGGGAAAACAGTGTGAAAACTAGCTCCCATGGTTAAATCAACACTGCAGGTAGCCGGGGAAGTCTGTTCTGAGACAAAGCATCGCTACATGCTAAGGATGTGAAGGAGGTGAGGGATGAGATGGCAGAGGTCCACGAGTCTATGTCAGCACGAGCAAGCCCAGGAACAGAAGCAGCTGCGGACGGCTCTGAGCGGGGAAACCGAGCTTACGGGCTGCACGATGAGCTCCGCCCTCATCAGGCAGTCGGAGCAGTTCTGCAGGAGCTCCTGGATGGTGTTCTGGTTCTGGTGCCTGGACATTGTTCCCGTTTGACTGCAGAGAAATCACAGAGAAGGCAGATGGTAAATTTTTTTTCTTTTCCATTTTGAAAGACTGTAAACTTTCAGAAAAGATGCAAAAACGCTTCACCCAGGTCTCTCAGTTGTTCACAGTGGCTGGGTCTCTGGGTCCCCCTCCCGCTTTTGTATGCTGTTCCAGGAGATGCAGATGTGATCCCTGGGTCAGGAAGATCCCCTGGCAACCCACTTCAGTATTCTTGCCTGGGGAATTCCACGGACAGAGGAACCTGGTGGGCTGTAGTCTGTGGGGTTGCAAAGGAGCTGGACACAACTGAATGACTAAACAACAAACGATACATCTTTCTGACCATTTGAGAACCATCTCGCTCTTTTATCCCAAAAGGTTTCAGCACGTTTTTCCTAAGAATAAAGGCATTCAAATATATAACCACAGCAGAATCATCAAAATCAGGACATTTAAAACTGACGGGACACCATTTTCTAATCTACAGAACATTTTCAAATTGTACTAATTAGCCCAGTAATGTTCTTCACACCACTTTTTTTTCCCCACCCAGGTCTAAGATCTAATTGGGCTTCCCTGGTGGCTCAGAACGTAAAGAATCAGCCTGCAATGCAGCAGACCTGGGTTCGATCCCTGGGTCAGGAAGATCCCCTGGAGGAGGGCATGGCAACCCACTCCAGGATTCTTGCCTGGAGAAACTCCACGGACAGAGGAGCCTGCTGGGCTACAGTCCATAGGGTGGCAAAGAGCTGGACATGACTGAGTGACTAAGCACAGCACAAGATCTAATCTGGAAATAGTCTTTTGAGTCCTGGAAATGCATTTCTAGCAACTTCTCTGTCACTCATCCCACGTCAGTGCCACCAAAAGTCCCTCTGGAAAAGGGGGCTTCAGCCCAGAGTTGCAGGGCTTCCCTGACCAGTCTGTGAGGGCACTTGTAGGAGACGAAAGAAAAGCTTATTCTGCAAAAATATTTTCGGCAATCATAGACAATAATGGTAAAAAAAGAAAAAATGGGGTGAAGAAAGTGATGGCAAGTTTAAGTATCTTTAATGCAAAAACAAGGCACTTTTACTTTCAAGATGACGGTGGAGTATTACCCTGTACGATGCTCAGCCACAAGCGTATGGCAAACGCAGCACTTTACTGGAAGACGAGTGGCAGAAACCTTAAAACAAGGGTGGTGTTTAAGGAGAATGCTGTAGATACCCTACACTTTAAAAAAATATTTTATTTGTTATTCATTTGTTTGGCTGTGTAAGGTCTTAATTGCACAAGTGAATTCCTAGTTGCGGCATTCCCAGACAGGCATTGAACCTCCACCCCCTGCATTGGGAGCCCAGTCTTAGCCACTGGACCACAAAGGAAGTCCTAGATATTCTACATTTTAAAGAAAGAAATTAAAGAAATTCAGTCTGTTCCAGATATACATTAAAAGAGTCATCTATAATAAAACAAGTCTTATTTTTTTTAATTTGCCCAGATACCTTATGCCACAGCACAGCCCACCACGGCTTAGCTTAAGAGAGATTTAAAGCTCGCTAAAGTATTACTGTTCAGGAAAGACTTTACGAGTGTCCGTCCTACAAGAAACCTGAGCTTCTCCCAGCGTTCAAAGCCATGTCAGGCCAGCCCAAGCTTTCAGATAAAACTGACGCCGGCTCAATATACTGGACTTTCTTTTATGTGTGTCTGTGTCGGGAAGGGTGTCTGTGCACTTTAAAGGAAGAATTTCACCTTTAAAAAAAAAAAGAAACAACTTTGAAAAGCACAGGCTGTACCAGGCAGAGATGGGGTAAGGTCACAAGAATGTGGGACGCTCCCCCTCCGCTCCTGATTCTGCCTCATCTCACATCCGAGAGGCACTTTCTCCTGCTGCCACCCGTTGGCAGCCTGTCCCGGCCAGCCGGGCTCCCGACATGCCAGCACCCGCTGAGAGCGTGTGGGTGAGAAACCAGCTCCCCTGGGAACCGGTGCCAGGTGGGGCCAGGGCTGCTCCAGGCAGGCCGGGCACCGCCCACCCAACAAAACCAGGGCGCCCCACCCTCCCCGCATGAATGCCGCCCTTCTCCGCCTCCCACTCAGAATCAGGCAGGGGACCTGGCACACCTCCGGGAGTGCTGAGATATAAACAGGACTCCAGCCCTTGTCAAAACCTGTGCAAAATTCCAATTGACTTAGAACACTTTCCAAAAGGCACCTATTGTAATAGGGAGGAAAGACCTTCAGGAGACAAAGAGAGACATTAAGAAGCACAGAAACGTCATTGAGAGACCGAGGATGGGCAGGCAATTAGGGAGGTCCTGTGAATTTGTTTTCCTAGCTGAAGAGGCATGAGAGGACCTTTCTTCTGAAACATTGGGTCATTCTGATCTACCAGTGGGTTCAGAGGGTGATTCCCACAAAGAATGCCAGTCCCTCCCACATAGACAGGGCGCTCTCAGCGCAGCGCAAAGTCAGAGTTTCTTCAATGACTTAATAATGTGTGCGACTATAAAAACTGCTTAGCACAGTGAGCTCCTAGGCAGGTGCCGATGGGGACGCTGGGTGAGGGAAGCGCTTGGCCAAAATGTTCGCTTGGGTTTTTCCGTATCGTAAAAAAATTAAGATATTAAACATTAAAAAAATTTAAAAAAAGCAGAGAGGCCAAACTTGTGAATGAAGGTCTCTTAAGTGTATATGCAAATTTTTTTGGCCTTGCCTCGGGGCATGTGGGATCTTAGTTCTCGGACACAGGATTGAAACCATGCCCCTTGCAGCGTAGGCAGAGTCCTAACCACTGGGCCGCCAGGCAAGTCCCTATAAGGTCTTTTTAAAGTGACTTTATGCCACTAGATTCCTTTGACAACAAAATAAACTCATCAGCTCTCTTTATCCAACTACTAGAGTAGTTAGTTACATGACACTTAGAGGAAAAGCAATTAAATGTTGGTTTAAAATATTGTGAATTTGCACTTTAAAAAAAAAGTAACTCCATAGTATTAATAATACTAAAAAGAATTATTCATGTTTTACTAAAGGACATGCTTATGTTCACTATACACACCCTTGACAGCCGCTAAATCCCTCTGTGTTTGCCTTGGCAGGTCAGGAAACAGATTAACAGCTGTCATGCACCAAAATCTAACCTCTTTAAAAGTATAAAAAAGAAAAATGAAAAGCTAAACTGTAAGCACAGTGTAATGAAGAGCCTTTGGTACTGGGACTGGTCTATAGGAAAGTATGATCTGATGAAGCAAATCTTCTCTTAGACACAACCTTTCAAGACTGGTCCTTAAAGCAAGACCTACAGATCCCGTCTGTCGTCTGTAAAATTTCACTTCAGTCGGAACATCCTTGGGAAACACCATCAAAATGAGACGGGAGGAAGGGAGACCCAGGCCCCCTGAGGTTTACTGGAGGAAAGAGAATCCACCTTCACATTTCAGCGGTCCTGTTTCCGCCCAGTGACGGATCCACACAGAGCTGGCTGTACTTAAATCTAGGAGGCTGTGTCTGCTCAGAGGATTCTGACTCACCAGACACCCAGATGCTTCGCAAGGCTGGACCCTACAGCAGAGGAGCCAGGAGAGCTTGCTTCAGGGAACACCAGTGGTTTTTTGTCATTCAAAATTTTTTAAGTCAAAAGCATATTTTTTCACATAATTTTAGATTTTTTAGTTAATATCTGAAATTTTTTAGATCTCAGTTAATTCATCTGTTAGGCTAGATTCTGTCTAAAATTTCCTTAGCTCATTTGTTCTGTAACTTTATTTTATGAAGCCAACAAATGCACTACTCCTATTGAAAATAATTCAGAAGTCTATGTTCTGTTTAAAGATAATAAAGTTTCCTCTTCATATAGTGCATTTGGGGAAAATGTGAAATTCCATCAGACAGGAAGAAATCACCTTTAAGTAAATACGTATCTAACAAGCACATAAGGACTTTACAAATCCTTAGCCTCAAAGAAATTTTCAGAACCAGTACGAACTGGTGTTAGGGGTGCAGAGATTTTAAACCATATTAGAAATTGAACTAAAGACGTCAAAGTTCAATTTTTAAGTTTTATTTCAGTGACATGGAGGATGAAGGATGTCATGCAAAAAAAAAAAAAGAAAAAAAAAAAAACTCATTTGGGTCAAACCAATAAAAAAATAATTTTGACCAAAATTAATAGCTTGCCTTGAAAACATAACATGTGTCCTTAAAAGTTTTTAACATCTCTGAAATCCTTATTATCTTCAAACTCACAAAGACAAATGATTCATACAACAAAGGGCCTGCCTACACTTTTTTGGAAAATCCTTCCTAAAACTTGTTTAAACAAGTAAGGGTTGCAGCAGGTTTACATAAAGCTCCCTTCATCAGAGGCTAAATGGAAAACATGGTCAGGATTTTCATCTAAGTGGGCCACATGAAAGCATAACCAGTATTATAGAGCTTTCTGTTTTATTTTACTACCTACAAATAACAGTCATTTCTTTAAAAAAAAAAAATTCCAAAATTAACTGTGAAGTCATTAGTTTAGCACTTTTCCCAAGATTATAGGAAAAAAAAACAAGAAAAATATTTTGAAAAGGGGAGTGCAACATTACAAGATTAAGACCTTTTTTTGATACTTTGTTTTATGAAAGTCTTTTACAGTCTTTCATGCTGTTCATTAGACACTTGACCAGAGCCCCCGGCTCTGTATGTCTTCTTGTGTATATATTTTCTCTCCCACTCGGTTCCTTCTTTCGTTTCTTCCTCCTTTGCTCGGTCTCTTCTCTGTCTCTCTCTCCTTTTTATTCATTCCACCAACACAGGACCCCAGACATGTGCCAGAAATGATGTCTTATGTGTATTTAGATTCACAGAATAGTGACCTTGGAAAAACTCAATAAATATTTGATGGAAATTATGATGATTACATAACGCTCTTGAAACTTAACTTTCACTAACATGGACTTAAAGTCTATTTGCTTAGCTCCTTACAAGGTTCAAAGCTCGTTCCATACATTACCTTGTTTGAGTTTCTTTAAAAGAGCTTAACTAAAAAGAAAAACATCCATGGAGTTTGTTTTTTTAAAAATTGTTTACTGCATCTAAGGAAAATACCCTACCTTTAAGACTCACTAAACACATGTCAGTGGAAATATCACGTATCATTAGTTACCCTCCCAGGGCTGCGGCCTGCATGCACAGAGCTTCCTGGCACACCTCTGCCCCCATTCTGCACGAGTTATTTACACACCTGTCTGGCCTGCTCCTGGAGAGCAAAGTCCCACATCTCAGCCACTTTCAACTCCTACACGCACCTGACAACAAAGGGCTGTGCACACAGAAGATCTCTAATGCATGTTTGTTTGGTTCAGGAAAGGGGAAGAAAAACAAAGGCGAATCAAAGGCTGGTATTTCCAAAGATCCATCAGGTAGCGCATTTACCTCACCCGAATAGTGGGCAAAAAATGCTTTTCTTTTTTCCTATCAATTTTAGAAAGAAGGCTTCCTCTGAGCCTTCCTTTTGTCCTCCCCCAGAATCTTCGGAATCAGGGCTCTAATCAAGGCCCACTTCCTCCCCATGCTTACTATTTTCACAGTTTGTTGGTGAAAGGTGGGGGCGGGGCGGGGAGGGCAACCCGATCACAGATCATTAACTTCAGAAAAGAGTTTGGGGGCCACCCCTGCTCAGCCGCTTCCGGCAGGACAGCCTGTGACTTGGAGCAAGTTAGTTAGACTGGAAGATCACAGCCACCTCCCGGGGCTGGCCTGATGCTTAGAGGAGCCTCCGAGGCTGCAAGCCCCGCGGAGACGAAATCCTCCTGCTGGGTCGCTCTTACATGGGAGCAGCGACTGCTGTCGTGAAATGATTCTCAGATTTCCCTTTGATTTTTCACTTTGTGGTTTTTGCCCCAATTTATAATCTTGAACTTTGCCCAGTTCCTAATTTTAAGGATATCTTGCAGCAAATTGAGGGTAGAGTGAGAAGCAAAAAAAAAAAAGAAATGATGACTGAGTATTAAGTGTGAGGCATTTCAGACTTTTTCAAGTAATTTTTAATTCCTAAAATTATCTATAAGATCTAAAATAAAATTTGAGACACTTCAAAGAGAGTGATATGTTTTAACTGCATGAAAGACATTTTTTGAAAGGATCAGAAAAATATGCTTCCTTTTCCTGTATTAAGAAGGGATGAGTATTTGACCCTTAAAAATTCAAAGCCAAAATAGGGATTTGTATTTTGAATTCTGTCCCTATATGAAAACTTACATTCCTTCTGATGTCTGTAAAAAATTTTTTTAAAAAGTCATGTAGAAGTTATCTAGTTATCCACCAAGAAGTGAAAAAACTGAAGTTGTTAGTCTCTCAGCTATGTCTGACTCTTTACCACCCCATGTCAAGACTCTGAATTCCAAGCAAAAGCTTAGGCCTATGGGCTACAGCCTCCCACTCCCGGGTCATCATCTCCACGAAATCCAGATTTCGCATTCCTGGGGTCTCTGAAGGTCCTGGATCCTCCCCAGCCCAGGGTGTTGGTGATAAGGTGCCCGTGACGATGGGGCATGCTGGCATTTTACGAGATGCTGTCTCTCGGAATCCCGGGGTCTGTAGGGCAGTGGTTTCCACATCAGAACCACACCTGCCCATTTTCCCAGGATTGCAAGAGGGAGACAGAGAAAAGCAGAGGGCGGGGAGCAGGGCCCCGGGCACCAAGGCCTCAGGACTCTGCCACTCCTTCCAGAACCTCTGAGAAGTCCGGAAAGACTGGTTGGCTGAGAGTTAGACTCCCCAAGACACACCCAAGCCCTCCTGGGATCCACCCCAAGAAGTCGGCGTGGAGGCATCAGCAGTTTTTGCCTTTCCCAGGACATTTCAGCCACCTGAACAAGAATGAAATGATGCCCATATTTAGAGGAAAAATTAACTACTTGTTGGAAGCTGTTCTGTAGATCTGCCCAGCAATTAGTGGGCTTAACTGCATTCCTCCGCAGATGGAAACTCTACAGGAGTGTGAAGGGAAGAACACAGTGGTTACCAAATACATCCCAGGAATGCAGCAATTTAAAAAGAAGTGAAAACTCATTGGATAAAAGCGTTTACAAGGAGAAGAGATGTGCAAAGTTTGATCTTTTCTTGAGCCATGGTGGTATACTGGACTCAAAGGCAGCTTAACTACTAACTCGCTGTGTGACCCAGGCCAAGTCGTCTAACTACGTTATCCTCAGTTTTCCATCTGTGAAATGGGAAGTTTGTCGTGAGGCTTGAGATAACAATATCGTGGGTGTTTGTCCTGTGATGATGTAACTATTATTAACCACGGGTGTGATATTTGTATCAAATATATTACTTAAACTTAGTCACTATGTAAGTGGTATCATCTGCCTTATATTAAGCGACACTGAATCTCACTTTGCCATCGTTTCCCAGAAAAACATTTGGAAAGATCATTCTATGGGTCACCCACCCCTGAGCCTGTTTCCTCAGATTCTCCCCTGCCTCTCCGATCCAACTCTGAGCTGAAGCTGCCACTCCATCATATCCACCTCCTGTCCCACTGCCACCAAACTGGACCAGACTTTCATCACTGCCCCCCTTCGCTGGTACAACTGCTTCCTTAAGGCACCCCCCCCCCCCAAACAGTGCTGCCGTGAAAATAGTCCTAGAGCGCTCTGGGACAGTCTCATCTCTCTGCTCCTTCAACGGAGATCTTGACTGGCTTGGATGAAACCTGAAGTGGGTCTCCTGTGCCTACCCAAACCTCTCCACCACGGAGTCAAGCTCTCCCAGGCTCTGTCCCAGCAGAGCCTCCTCCTTACCTCTTTACTATTTCCCCACTTCAGCAAATGCTCCATCAGGAGACCACCACTCTCTAGCCCTTGAACTTGCTCCCGGTTTTCCACCTCTCACATTTTTCTCCTGTTCTTCCCTCCCGCTGGAGCACTCTCTGCCCACCTGTCTTTACCAGCTGAAATTCCCCAAAGTCCAATTCAACCACTGCCTTTATAATGAAGTCTTCCAAGTGCCGCCAATATAGATGTTATCGTGTCCCTTGTGAAGCCTGAGTCACCGGCGCCCCTCCGGTGTAACAGAGTACTTATGTCCTTATCTTCCCTTAAGGAGCATCTGCTCCCTTCCAGAAGCCCTTGTATCTCCACCTTTGAATCTGCCGGACACCTAACACACAGCAGATGCCCAGGAAGCACTGGCTGAGGGGACACACACATGCCCTTGAGCTTTCATCCTGGAAGGACAGGGCTGTCCAGTCTCCTAGACTTCAGCTCCCGGCCTGAAGGTACAAGAGGGCAGAGGGCAGGCGGACGAGCCCTGAGTGGACTCTGGGATTCGGGGCAAGTCTTAATCTCTTTATCTCTCAAGTGGGAAAGTGAGGTTTATGTCCTCCCCAGCATCCCCTTCCCACTCTAAAATTAAATGTAAATATGCCTGTTTCATCTCATGCTAAGAAACAGGCTTCTTTTAAAAGGTAGTTTAAAATAGGTATCAAAGAGGGAGGCTTCCCTTCCCTCAGACAGTAAAGAATCCGCCTGCAATGCCTGGAGAACCCCATGGACAGAGGAGCCCGGCAGACTCCAGTCCATGGGGTCGCAAAGAGTCAGTCAGAACAGAGCGTCTGAGCACAGCAGAGCAGTGACCACACACGTTCTGGTTTGGAATTCGCTGAGTTCTGGAGAAAAGCATTACCATTTTATGCACATATTTCTGTGGCTTAGTGAGTGTGAAGTGAAAATCGCTCAGACGTGTCCGACTCTTTGCAACGCCATGGACTATACAGTCCATGGAATTCCCCAGGCCAGATGGAGTGGGTAGCCGTTCCCTTCTCCAGGGGATCTTCCCAACCCAGGGATTGAACCCAGGTCTCCCGCATTGCAGGCGGATTCTTTACCAGTTGAGACACAAGGGAAACCCTTAGTGACTGTATTTGGCTGGTAATCCTCCTACAAATTCCATACTTTCATCAGCAGAAGATCTAACTGGAGGACTTGGTTACTTGGCCACCAAATTTCACTACAGATTTGTGATTTCTACAGGAAAACGACTAGAGTAATTCTGCCTTCATTGAAAATAGTAACGTCCTACACAGGAAAAATCCAAAGTTTAAATTTTCAAAAATAAACCTCTTTAATTATTAAGCATGTGATATGCACTAAACTTGAAAATATTAAGTTAGAGCAGCAGAAGTAAATAAAGTCGTTACAGATTCCATGCAGCCTAAAACAAAGATGAAAAAGACAACGAGGGAAGGAGGGATTGTCAGAGTGAGCACCATCAGGTCCTAAACAGTGACAAGTGTTACTAAGAAAAGGACCGACAAAGGCAAGAGACTGTAAAGCCACTGTCAAAGGAAAAATAAGATTTGGGCTCTGTTCACACTCAAATCAATGTATTTAGGAAAGGGCTACATGCAAACATTGATCATGCAAAAAAAAAAAAATCACCAATCCAATTCAGTCAATAAAGTGGGAGCTTCAGAAACAAAGGAGTTTAGATTCAACCAGTCGCTCTCATGCTGGTTTTTAGGGGGGGCTTCTTGTTTTCCTCTTGTTTTTTTACTTTAAAAACAAAGCACCTCAATTTAGAAAAACATCCGGTCAGAAAAGTGCTTTTTAAATCCTTCCTCAACATTCATCTGGCGGAGGGCAGGTGGGTGAGAGATTGCATCTTGCTTCTGCAAAGTCCCTGCCAGGGACTAATAAACTCCCTCAACACAAGACTGCAAAAAAAAAAAAAATCCCTGGAAAACAGGTGCGGTGTGTGCAGGGACTGGCTGCAGTCAGTCGAGGTTTTAGTAAAATGCAGACCTTGGCTTCTGTGGGCTTTTGTGTGTGGCTAATAATGCTTGGCCTCTAAGGGCAACAGCACCCGCCAGGCAGCGGCAGGCCAGGGGAAACTCCAGTCCCTGGATCCACGTAGACCCCCGGTCACATGCCGACTGAGGCCCCCCACTCACCCCTCACCCCCCTGCTGCCCCTCCGCGGGCAGCTCCACAGCAAAGAGCAGAAAAACCACCTCCCTCCAAGTTAGGTCATTTTTCACTTGAGTCAGTTTTCCCTTCCCGCAGAGATGTAAAACTTGAGATTTACAAACAGCCTTCGAGTTGGAAAAACCAAACACACAAAAATGATGCTCTACTATGCGAAAACGCTGAACCTCGCCGAAATTTAAGGTTTCAGTGAAGAATTCTTAAAAACCAGGTGTCTTTTTATGCAGTTCATTAACCAAGATATTAATTACAAATTTACTTCTACAAGAAGCCAAGGGAGTGAAATAGTCCATTAACAAAAACGCGTGTTGTCAATTTAAAACATAGAATAACAGGAGCATTAAAAAAAGAAGAAAAACAACTTGGTTCATAAAATGCAAGAAAGAAGTGGCCTTGCTAATTCTGACTTGGGTTTAAATGGCTTTAAAAGCATGGAGGGATTTAAAAGCATGTGCTTCCCAAATACTGGACGACTTGGAGGGAGAAGTAAAGTTTCGGATTTAATGGCTGGACAAGTTTTCAAACTAACTTAAAAACCTAAGTGAAAATGAGCAAAAGTTTCTTCCCAGCCTCCCGAGTGGCTTGGCACATTCTTCCTGGAAACCCCCAGGCGCATTTTGCTCATTAAAGAAAGAGCTGCATCCAATCTTTTAAAAGAAAATTAGTAAGAAAAGAAAGAGCGCCAAGATTGAGACGGTTCTTTGGTCACTCAAAAAGGGCAAATAAAATTTCAAGATGCTCCGGGAAGATAAAGAAATGAATAAATCGAAGCCGAAAGCACGTTGCAACTGGAGTCCGTCCCGCCTCCAAAACTGCTGGCAAAACAAAACCCCCGGGAGTGGTTTCAATTTGCTCCTCCCCAGCCTAAGGCCACAGCGCAAGGTCGGCAAAGTCCTGGAATCCAGGCCTCTTTCCCCCAAAGCCCTACAAGGCAAGGACCTGAAGGGGGCGGAAAGGCGAGTGAGGGCCGAGAAATTCTCACGATTCACGTGGGCGACCCCGGCTCCAGGAACCGGGTAAATGTAGGTTTGTTATCTTTCTCCGCCCCCACCCGAGTGACCCCCTAGCTGATTTCCCCGCTGACTCGGAGGCAGACCTGGCCCTCTTCCCACGGCCCTCCCCGGGGCACCCGGACCAGAGCACCCCCGGCGTGGGGGGTCGGCGGGGGTGGGACGCGGCGCCCCGGCTCCGAGCGCAGGAGTCTGCGCCCGCCCCCCGCCACCGAAGTTGTTTCTCCGGTGCATTTTAAAAACCAGGAAACAAAGGGCGCAGGCGCGGAGCCACAGGTGTGCTCCCCAGCCGGGGCTGCGGCGCGGCCGATTCGGGCTGGGGGGCCGAGAGGCGCGGAAACAGGTCGCCGCCCCCGCCAGGAAACTCGGTCTAGGTAGCAGGAGAGGCCGATGAGGCGGAGCTTTCTCGACCCGGGACCCCGAGCGACCGGGACGCGCAGCTCTACACAAAAGCTCCCCGGGTGGCCGAGCTGCCCAGGCGCCGCTCCGGACGGTGTCTCGGGGTGACCACGAGTTGGCGATGAGCAGTAGCGCCCGCCGAGTCCACCACCCCGGCCAGCCCGTAGGCCGGAGCCCCCGCTTCTATACTGATTTACTTTTGGTTACAGTTAGAGAAGTTGGCTTTGGGGGTCGCAGCCCCGTCCTCCTGACCACCCATCTGCGGCCCTAGACTAAGGCGACGCCGCGCTAGGGATAGTCCCGGGGGGCAGCCGGGACACCGGCGCCCCGCCGGCACCCTCGCCGGCCGGCCGCGGGAGCGTAGGAGCGGCTCCCTTCCCCGGGCGCACGCGCCCACCCCCGTCGGCGCTGCGCGCGCTGGACAGCCGATCCGGCCCCAGCGCGACCGAGAAATGTGCACAGGACCTCGGACTGACCGACCGTCCCATTTCGGGACCTGAGTTTCCCGGTCGGTCACGGGTCCCTCCCGGTCCCAGGGTACGAGAGGAGGGTGGCGGCCCCGGCCCGCGCACCCGCGCGCCCTGGGCCGGCCGAGTACCCACCCGTAGCCGTCCGAGTTCTGGTCGGTGACGGTGCAGCGCCGCGAGTAGTACATCCTGCTGGTGCCCCCGCCGCCGCCGCCGCCGCCGCCGACCCCGCCGCAGGTCATCTCGTAGCGCAGGTCTGGGCCGGACTCGGCGCGGGTCATGCGGCCCAGCGTGTTGATGCGCGGGTGCGAGCCTCCGTTGCAGCTCATGTCGGCGGGTACTCGGAGTGCCGCTCAGCGCCGGGGCGGACGCGAGGGCCGGCCGGCTCGGAGAGGGCGAGGGGCTCCCGGGAGACGCCCCACGCCGGGGCTGAACCGGGGACGCAGAAGGATCGCGAGGACGCGCCTCTCCACTGGGGCCGGCCCGGCCGCTGCGAGCGCGGCAGACGGGCGGGGGTCGGGCGCCGGGGACGGGCCGGGAGCGGGAGCTGCGGCTCGCAGCGCGGCGCGGGCGCAGAGGAGCCGGGTCGCGGGCGGGTGGTGGTGTTGGTCGGCGGGGGCGCGAGTCTCCTCCCCGCTGGCGCCGGGCGCCGAAGCCACACCTGGCCGGTTTCTTCCCAGGGCGGGGTGCGGCCGCCGCGCCTCCCCGCCCCCCCGCGGGTGTCACCGACGCGCCCCGGCCGCCCCTCCCCACCTGCGCCGCCAGCCCGCGGCTCCGCCCTGCGCGCGGGGCCTGAGTAACTCGACAGGGCGGGGGCCCGGGACCCGAGCGCCCGGGGCGCGCGGCGGGCCGAGGGCAGGGCGTGCGCGCCGCCCCGAGCTGGAGTGGCGGGGAGGGAGACGCCCCCCCCCCCTTTTTTTGAGGATTTTACGGCCCCCGGGGCGGAAATAAGCTGAAAAATAAGTCATTCTATTGCACAGTTACTTATTAAACATTCACTTTTGATTATCCCTGGAAACGGTGCGGGCTAGGAACTATTGAGGAGAGAACGCTTAGATGATGAGGTTATGTTTGGAGGCTTTTTAAAAATTTTCTTTTAGTCTGGTAATTCAAAATATTGAAGAAGTCCGTTTTCCGACGCGTGAAACAAGTCCTTAGCCAGAATCACTGCTTTCCGGGGAAGTGTTCACCGTAAATAACTAATTTCTTTGGTATGATGATAAAAAGGAAAACACTACGGTTTCCATAGGGCACCATGAAACTATAAACTGCAGTTTCTTTCATTCTGCCTGATGATGATCAGTCATCTTAAACGAGAAATTGCAAAGATTGCCACCCTGAGACCGTTTCCAAATTTTATAAAAGAACTCGGGGACCACTCCTGTCTTGCGCGCCCCTGGGCAGCAGCTCCCTGGACCCATCCTTTTAGAAACAGCTTTTCCCACAAGCCAGGGAGCTTCAGCCTCCCTGACAGCAGCAGAGAATCCTGGGCAGAGATTGTCCACTGGCTACAGATGAGTCAGGCGGAACATTCCAGCGACTTGATCTAGGGCCCCGCCCAGTTAGTGCCTGAGTGTGACCCACACCGCGGTCTCTGTCACACCGTCCATAAAAAGCTGCTTTTATACTTCGGAAACAGTGTTCAGTTACTCTGCAATAAACACCATTTAAAGATCTTTATAATAAATACCTGTCGTCTCTCTAAACAATGACAGTTAACTCATCTTCTTATACAATATATTTCTGCAGTGTTTATCAACTGAAAAGAACAAAAATCAAAGTGTATTTGTATGTATATGTATAAACTGAAACTATATTTGTATGTGTATGTATTAACTTAAAAGAATCAAAAATCAAGCTATCTTTGTGTGTATATTTGCATGTTGTAAAGAGAATGGAAGTTCTCTAAAGATTCCATTTTATAGCACTCTCAATTTCCCCTCAATTTTTAGGCACAAATCTCAGACAGCATATCCTTCTTCTCCACCATGAACTGCAGAGTTCACCAGCCCAAGTCCAAGCAGTTAAAGATATCATGAGATAAAAGTTTACCAGTTAGCACACTCAGTAATTCCCAACATTTTCTCAATTTCCTCTTCTAATAAAGGCAAATGTGATAAGTGTTCAAAAGATTTCACAAACACAGATATATAGACAACAACGTTCCCCTGGAGAAGGAAATTGCAACCTGCTCCAGTATTCTTGCCTGGAAAAGTCCATGGACAGTGAAGCCTGGCAGACTACAGTCCACGGGGTCGCAAAAGAGTCAGACACAACTGAGTGAGCACACACACACAGTGACAAGAACAGTGTTTCTTCTGAAACTGAATCAGTGGCTGGAAGTCAGCATCAGTACAAGTGGCTGATATCCATGGGTGGGAGGGGAGAAACCTTTCCAGGGTATCAGTCCATAATGTGTAGTAAGAAGGTCACAGTAGAAGTCTCCTTAACCACAACACTCATCTGTGAACCAGCTCCCAGTGTGGTGAAAGCTCTGCTCAACTGGGGGAGGGAGGCAGGGTAGTGGAGGGGGGTCCCTCTCAGAATTCACACTGGGTAGTCCATGGCACCGTGGTGAAGAACCCACCTGCCAAAGCAGGAGACACAAGAGATGTGGGTTCAATCCCTGGATGGGCAAGGTCGCCTGGAGGAGGCCATGGCAACCCACTCCAGTGTTCGTGCCTGGAGAATCCCATGGACAGAGGAGCCTGGGGGGCTACAGTCCATGGGGTAACAGTCAGACCCAACTGAGCGTGTACACACACACAGAGTCTGGACCCAGTGTCACCCAGACTCGCAGAGCAGCCCAGCAGTTACACAGGGCTGGCTGCCCGTTGTGTCCTGGCTCACCTGACTGCCTCCTGCGTTCCTTCTGATGTTCCCAAGAATGCCACTGACAGCCAGGTGGCCAAACATGCCGGGCCTGGGAAGACAATGATGTTCATTTACCTTTCTCTAAGGAAGACAGGAGGAGGAAATAAAAGATGGACATGACCAGTGGAGCCAGACATGCACACATTTGTTGTCTAAATGGGCTGTCTCACCGGAGGCTCACGGTGAAGGCTGGGGGTCAGAAGACCGCCCTCCTGATCTGAGGGCTCCAATTTACTTGGTAACAACTCTGTCTCCTCAGGTGCCAGGGGGAATTAACACCTGCCCTCCAACTTTCCAGACCTACGTATGTGGGTGTTCAGTCGCTCAGTTGTGTCCGAATCTTTGCAACCCTGTGGACTGTAGCCCACCAGGCTCCTCTGTCCATGGGATTCTCCAGGCAAGAATACTGGAGTGGGTTGCCATTTCCTTCTCCAGGGGATCTTCCGAACCCAGGGATGGAACCCACGTCTCCTGCATCTCCTGCATTGGCAGCGCAGAATCTTAACCACTGAGCCACCTGGGAAGCCCTTCCAGACCTACAGTGAGGATCAAAGGAAAGATTAAAATATGTGAACATTCTTGAAAAACACAGAAAGCAAAGGTAACACTCATTAAACCAAAAGCTCTTCACTGGGTATGAAATTTTACTGTGTGAAACTTTAGTCCTTCTCTCTTTACCCCACATGTGACTCAGTAAAACTCCCTCTTGGAGACATTTAGCATTCATTTAAAAAACCAGGGCTTCCCTGGTGGTTCAGATGTAAAGAATCCACCTGCAATGCAGGAGTCACGAGAGATGCGGGTTCGATCCAGGGAAGATCCCCTGGAGAAGGGAATGGCAACCCACTGCAGTATTCTTGCCTGGAGAATCCCATGGACAGCGGAGCCTGAGGGGTTACAGTCTATGGGGTGGCAAAGAGTCGGACACGACTGAGAGACTGACATGAACACACACACACACACACACACACACACACATTTAGAAAGCAGTTATGAAGCATCTACTGTAGGCTCACTGCTGGTCACTCACGGTAGGATTTCATCTGCAGCAGGAAAACAAATAATTGCAATACAATATTAGGTCTGCTGTTACATGGTATGTCTTCAGAATTTCTGGGGCACAGGAAAGGGGTTAAAAAGTAGCTTTTTTTCTTACAACTAGGTTGCTGAAGTTTAGAATCCAATGTCTGGCACAGTCCTCACTAGCTGACCTGAGTAAGGTCAGCTATTTTTTCCCTTCCACTTGTAGATAGGTCCCCTTGTACTGTTAGAGACACATCACTGACAAGTCACTTTCTCTCTAGCCGACCTTAAAAATGACCTTGCGGTTAGGAAAGAGGCATCAGTCGTATCCTGAACATATTTTTCAAATGAAACAGAGCCCCTTGATTTCAATGAGATTAAGCGGAACCATTTACTTGCTCAAAATCCATGGGACCTATCTCCTATCTCTTTGGGGATAAATGATAATCCTTTACCACAGAAAAGATTTACAACTTGTGAGTTAAAATAGCTGTTCTTCCTGCCTGCCACAGAAGTAGTATCCTTTTCTTCTTTTTTGGCCTCACCATGAGGCTTGAGAGATCTTAGTTCCCTGAGCAGGGATCAAACCCAGATACCAGCGGTGAAAGCGCCAAGTCCTAACTGGACCCCTGGGGAATTCCCAGGGAAGGAGGATTGTTTAACAAATTAGAACTACAGAAACTAGGATTGGAATTGTGTGTGTGTGTATATATATATATATATATATATAGCTATCTTATTTTTCCATTTTTATGAATAAGTTAGACTCCTCCAGAAATCATAAATCTGTGTTCTCAGTATTATAAAAAATAAGACCAATCTCTCCTAAAGTTGTTGAAGCTATTCAAAGCTTTAAATGAAGAAAGCAGTCTCATAAACCCACAGAAATTCCATTTCAGAAATGGGAAAATGTTTGTGAAATATATAAATTAGCCCAGAACTCTATTTTCCTTGGTTCAAGGGTCCGGGAACAGAAGAATTTTTCTGTTTGTAGTGGTTTTTCGTTTTTGCCAGAGGAGGGGGATTAACTTTTCAGAAATTGCAGAGCTGAAAGAAACATCTCAAATACACTTTCTGTTTCTGTACCGAGGACTTGCCCCTTGGTTTGGGGACAGATGATATCTGATAAATTGCGTGTTTTGAGCATGTTTTTTTGACTCCCTTTAGCTGGATAGCACAGATACTGGAGATTCATCTGCCCTTTCCTGCCTAATCTTCTTTCATTAAGAGCCCAAGGTTGCAAGATCAGGAGGCTGGAAGTTAGAGGCATGGCTGACGACATGCACAGGTATGGCTCCATAGAAGACACCTACACCCTTGGCCAAGTGACTTCTAACCACCAAGCTAAACAATAACTCACATTGATTTTCTTGGGGAAGCATACAGTCACTGAATAGGACACAGGAGCCAAATAAGCTAGTCTTCAAAATACGCTCTCAAAGGAGTTTTCTAAGCTCACCCTTGTGAGGGACTACCGTTCTACCATACTGGGGCTGGAGCGCTTCCTCAAAGGTCTGCAGAGTCAAGATACAGATACTAAGCCCTGTTGTCAGCCATTAGCACCACACGGATATATAATGTGCTAACAGGTCCATGAAGAAAATTATGAAAAGCTGCTCAATATCACCAGTTCAGTGGATGTGAATCTGAGCAAACTCCAGGAGACAGTGGAGGACAGAGGAGCCTGGCCTGCTGCAGTCCCTGGGGTCGCAAAGAGTTGGCCATGACTCAGCCACTAAACAACAGCAACACTCAGCCTTTACTGAA
The DNA here is from genome assembly GCF_019320065.1 of Cervus canadensis. Taxonomy (NCBI): domain Eukaryota; kingdom Metazoa; phylum Chordata; class Mammalia; order Artiodactyla; family Cervidae; genus Cervus; species Cervus canadensis. The sequence continues at coordinate 4,311,100 of NC_057413.1, read as the reverse complement.
AGAATTCAAAATGTATATTCCACAGAGGATTTCAGAAATGAAATCTGCTTTGAAGAACGTTTATCCCAGGTGCTTTCAAAACTTTGAGAGCCTCAGAGCTCTCTCTGTCAAAGAAACCCTGTGAGGAGAGCCAGCAGCTGGCTGGGTCGTGGTGGGGCCAGGCTGGCCGTAGCCTGCTGGGATCACAGTCCTACCCACTGCGTTCCCTCAACACGAGAGCTTATAAACCAAAAACCGCAAGTTAGTGACAGGGAAGAGTGAGTCCCAGAGGGGTTGAGAAGTCTCCTTGAGTTACTTAATACGTAAAACGTCAGCATTCTGTTTCCAGTCTCTGCACTTTCCACAAGGTCAAAATTCAGGCATGAAAGAATATCTTTCTGAGCAATGATTGGTGTTACTTTGAAACCAAAAACCATCAACTGTTATTTTCCTACACTAGACATAGGATGTTTGGTAGGACAGTGACAATAAAGTAATCAGCATGCTTTGCAGAAGCTACATCAAAAAGACTACTCATCATTTTTAACCATATTCCTATAGGTGAGCTGGTTGTCTTTCCTGACATCCTCAAGTCACAGGGCATATTTTCGTTTTGGTTTGGTTGTACTGTTGTTGGTTTTTAATATAGCCTCCATCTTTTAGGAAAAGTGAAACTAGAGATTCATACACTAACAACGTTAAGTCAGAATGGAAATGAAGCCATAAATGACCTGACACCTAACTTTGGGTAGAGTCTAGGGCAAACCAAATGTCACCTACTGTCTGAAGTGATCATCTTTCCAAACTGTAGACATTCACAGGCAAGCCAACCATTATCACTTTATCATCATGAAGAATTTATTGCCTACACCTTGTTTCTCTGCTGCAGAGAGAAGTGTCCACATAAGGAAGTTTAAAGAATAAGTTCCTTAAAATAATAATAGGAAAACACACAGGGAGCTACATTCAATGTCCTGTGACTAACTATACTAGAAAAGAATATGAAAAAGAATACATATGTATAGCTGAGTCATTTGGCTGTATAGAAGAAATTAACATAACATTATAAAGCAGCATTCAATAAAATTTTATTTTTTCAAATAAAAATTTCAATAAAATTTTAAAACTAAAAAATTAATATTACAAAATAAATTTTTAAAAATTCCTGTCTTCAGTTATGTTGACAACTAAAGCAGCTAAAGCAGGAGACAGAATATGAAACAGAAATCAACTGGTAGTATTACAAAATCACAGAAAGTGGGAATCTAAATAGAGCAGGAGCTAGGGGAGGGAAATAAAAAAACATCTTAGGCTTTGACTGACTCTCCTAACATCTAAGTTTATGATAGTTTAATTTTGTCACAGACTTGGAAAGATTACAGACCATCAGGAAGAAACACTCCGAACTCCTGGTTGTACACAGTGGAAAGAGGCCGTGAGAATTTACACTTCTTGCCCAGCTCTCAGCCTGTGAGGGCAGACCTCAATGTGAGCGGAAAGTTTGCTAGCAGATCAAGCAAGAGGCTTGCTTAGAAGGATGAGGCTAAAGTTCGGATTCCCCCACCCTTTGATTGTAACAGTGTGTATGTTTGCTGTAGGATACTCAGAAACAGTAGAAGGGAACATAGAACAGGCAAGAAAATTTCACCTAAAATATACAATCCAGACCAAAGCAATCAAGCTAAACAATTTTTGTAGATGTCCTTCTAGTTTTTTTTTCCAATAATTTTTTTTAACCAAACTGATGTCAGATTCCCTATACAGATTCATTTCCAATTTCTTAATTTAGCATTATGTCATGAGCATTTTCCAAACTCATTTAAAATGTCTTGTTAGTATCGTTTTTTTTTTTTTTAAGGGTATTATTTTGTTGTTGTTTTAAAAAGGCTTCTTAAAAGTGGTAAGGGGCAATTGCTCGAGCTTTCTATACAACACACCTCTGTTCTAGAACTTTCACATTAATGGCAAACAGCATTCCCTGTGGATGAGAAACAGAGAGGGTGAGGCAGGGCTGGAGCAAGGAGCAATCCAAGGGAGGTGGTTATGACCATCCCCAAAGGCGTGTTAGGGAAACAGTCCTGCCCGAGGGACGCAGGGAAGTGCTTGGAGGGTCTTCCCAGCGATCCTTCCTTAGCCCGGCTTCCCTTTAACAAGAGCTGGGCTCAACAAAAAGTCATCCAAAATCGAGAGAAGACTATGGAGGAGTGTTTCTACTGCCATAAATCAATGCCCTTGACATCCAGTCTAACTTAATTTGTGCTTTTCTTTTTACTGATTTGCAGAATTTAACCTGAAACATTTAAACCTTGCTGACATCAGCCAGAAACGTTTCACATTCAGGAAAAAGTTATAGCACAGTTCTGAGGCAGTTTCAGCAACCCCTGAAGCTGTTCTGTCTTGCAGAGGTGGGTGTGGAGAGCTACGCGTCATTCCCGTGAAACCTGTCTGACGGCCCCTGGGAGTTGTAACCACTTAGCAATTTGGCTCCCGGTGGAATCAAGCAAAGCATCTGGAGTCCTTTCCCACCCTGGCCCTCAGAAGAGATGTCATCTGTCATCTCTGAACAAGCTTTTGTTATTCTTTACTGAATAAGGCAAAAAATAATCTCTCAATTTAAAATCCGAATTACTGTATTCCTAAAACAAAAGTCAGTATTCCAATTTAATGTATTCCTGAGAAAATATGTAATACACAAAAGGAGGGTTTTAAAACCTCCTTTTTAACTACAGAGGGACTTGACTTGTAAGAGGCACTTATATTAATATTAAATACACTTTGATCTCAGAGTTATCATTAAAAATAAATGTTAAGAAAATGGTTGTGTAAATCTAAAATTTTTTAAAAGTTTGAAGAAAATGAGAGTACTTGCATAGACTGGAGGGAAAATGTAAAGTAAAAAAGGCAATTTTTAAGTCATATGGTCAGATTTTTAAATTAAAATGATAATTTTTTACATTAAAAATATGATTACAAGACATATAAACTTAAAACATAGATGTTATCACTGAAAGATCTATTTGTTAGAATATACATTTCTAGTCATAGATCTTTTAAATAAACGTGCAATTTTAAAAGAAAAGCGTAGCCTTTGTACCTGGTTTTGAAAATAAAATAAAAGTGAGGTCCTTTAATACTTGAGTCTTAAAAGTCTGATATTTATCAGTATGCGAAAAATAATTATAACTCAATTCATTTGTGCAGCACTTATAGTTTTTATTTTAAAAAATCGTTTAAAAATACAGTAACATAAAATTCACCCTTTAAACCGTTTTTAAGTGTATAGTTCAGTGGCATTTAGTACATTCACAAAGGTGTTCAACTATCACCAGCATCCATCTCCAGGATTCTCCCATCTTCTCACACAGAGACGGTCCTCATACACGGAAAACAAACTTACGGCTACCAAAGGGGAAGGAGGGGGAATAAATTAGGAGTGTAAAGCGGGTGACAGAGGATGAGGCGGTTGGATGGCATCACCGGCTCAATGGACCTGGGTGAATGACAGGGAAGCCTGGTGGACTGGGGTCGCAAACAGTCGGACACTTAGCAACTGAACAACAATAACAGTGGGATTAACAGATAACACACTGCTATACATAAAACAGATAAGCAACAGGATCTACGGCACAGAAAACTACATTCATTATCTTATACGAACCTATAATGAAAAAGAATCCGAGAAACACACATATATATATAACTGAATCACAGCGTTGCTATATACCTGGAACTAATACTATAAATCCAACTATACTGCAATTTAAAAAGTTGATAAAAAAGTAAAAGTCCTCATCACAGGAAAAAAAATTGTTTTTGTAGCTATGTACGGTGACAGATGTTAACTAGACCTACTATGTGCAGTGATCATTTCAGAGTATATACAAATATTGAATCATTATGTTACATGCCTGAAACTAATATAATGTTCTGTGTCAATTACACCTCAATAAAAGTATTACAATTTTTTTTTCCAAAAAGATATTGCAGCCTCAAAATATATTTTTTAAAAAGGAGATAACAAGAGAAAGAAAGGGAGAAATCCTTCCTGGAATTTTCTGACTTGCTCTAATTTGGGTCCACTGCTCTCCAGACCTGCTCCTCCACTGTTGAGGGGAAGTTCCATCCTCCCCCTAAGGGTCCTCGTTGCCTGTTGAGTGTTGGCAGGCAGGACCCTGTGTTCTGGATTCCCGTGTCTTTCCCTCTCTTAGTTCACTCCCTCATTTTGATTGCACACATCTTCCACCTACTTTACTTAGAAGTGCCTGGGAGACAAATTTTTTGAGAATTTGTGTGTCCCAAAGCATTCTTTTTCCCACTGCTGCACATACCTAGCAGATAATTTGGTTGGGTATATGGAAATCTAGAACAGAAATAATTTCCCCTCTGATTGTTGGAAGTCTTGCTCCACCATCTGCTGTTCGTGGAACTGTGGTCAAGAGGTCCAAAGCCACTTGGGTTCTTTGTACATTTTATGAAACCTTCAGTTATCAGGATGTTCTATCATTTTTCAAACACAAAACTGGAAGGAATGCTTCTGGTTGGCTGTGTGGTAAAGAATCCATCTGACACAGGTTTGACCCGGGAAGACCCCACATGCCTCGAGCAAACAAGCCTATGGGGCACAACTCCCTAGCCTATGCTCTAGAGCTTGGGAGCCACAACTTCTGAGGCCCACACACCCTGGAGCCGGTGCTCCTCGACAAGAGAGTAGGCCCTGCTCGCTGCAACTAGAGAGAAGCCTGCGCGGCAACAAGGGCCCAGCACAGCCAAAAATCAGTTCAGTTCAGTCACTCAGTCGTGTCCGACTCTTTGCGACCCCATGAACCGCAGCATGCCAGGCCTCTCTGTCCATCACCAACTCCCAGGGCTTGCTCCAACTGACGTCCATTGAGTCGGTGATGCCATCCAACCATCTCATCCTCTGTCGTCCCCTTCTCCTCCTGCCTTCGATCCTTCCCAGCATCAGGGTCTTTTCTAATGAGCCAAAAGTAAAAATAAATAAATAAATAAAATTATTTTTTTTAAAAAAACTTGCAGGGGAGGCGGGTTCCACCTAAACATCCTTCTTGCATTCCCCCAATGCCGGAGAAAACAAGTATATTGTGGCTGGCAGAGAGTTTTGTGGCAATAAAAATCAGCAGTCAGTAAACATGGCAGTTATAGGAAGAAAATGAAAGTGAGGCTTTTTCAATTTAATAAATATGGTCCATGAATGAATGGACTCCCCTTAAGAATAGGGGAAAGGAAGGCCCTTTTCTTTCTTTCTTTTCTCTCCTTTCTTCTTTCTTTCTCTCTTTCACCTGTATCCCTTTCCAGAAATGGTTCCTTCATCGGGAAGAGTAACTTCCTCCACAGACACACAGACCTCCTTCCTGAAAACGAAACACAGGCAGGGAGCCCGCTCCAGCGCCACCTCCAGGCTCCACCTGCTTCCTCCTCCTCAGGGGATGTGAGTGAGGAGGGGCGGGCCCAGGCCAGCCCAGGTGACGGCAGAAGGAGGCGGGGCCGCAGCTGGCTCCTCCCACCCGCCTCCCGGCTCGTGTCCACCCCTCTGTCCGTCAACCCTGTGTCCCCACCCCAGCCGGCTCCCCCTGCTCGGCAACCAGTTCACCTTCCTCCTTGCAGCTGAGCCTCTCTTGGCCATTTACCTGCTCGGTTCAGTTTTTCCTCTCTAGGAGTAACCCATTTCCACTACCCACCCTAATCGAAGTACTGTTTTATCTTCCCAAGTCTCCAAGATGGAAAAGCCCCGCCTGGACCTCAGATCACCTCTCTTCCTTGACTCTGTTGATGCCACGTTTTCCATGTTCCTCGGGAATCCGACCCTCCAATTTCAATGTCACCTCTGTAGCTAAACATTCACCTGCCATGGTTTTTAAAATGTCATCTCGTACATCTCAGAATCATCAGTATGCATGTTGGCAAATGGTTTAAATGACCACATGAAGAATTCATAGAGACTAGGTAAGACACAGAGACAGCTAGGCTCTCCCTAATCTCTGCTTTATTCTTTCCTTTGTTGTTTATTGCTACGTCATGTCTGACTCTTGCATTATCATGGACCATAGCCCACCAGGCTCCTCTGTCCATGGGATTTCCCAGGCAAGAATACTGGAGGGGGTTGCCATTTCCTTCTCCAGGGGATCTTCCAGACCCAGGGATCAAACCTGTGTTTCCTGCATTGGCAAGCAGGTTCCTTAACACTGAGCCACCAAGGAAGCCCCATTATCTCTTTTATTATGTTATTAAACTGTCTCTCCCTATTTCCATAGTTGTACTAAGATCATGGCACGTGGTCCAATCACTTCATGGCAGATAGAGGGGGAAACAATGGAAACAGTGAGTGACTTTATTTTGAGGGGCTCCAAAATCACTGCAGATGGTAACTGCAGCCATGAAATTAAAAGACGCTTCCTCCTTGGAAGAAAAGCTATGACCAACCTGGACAGCATATTAAAAATCAGAGACATTATTTTGCCAACAAATGTCCATCTAGTCAAAGCTATTGTTTTTCCAGTAGTCATGGATGGATGTGAGAGTTGGACTATAAAGAAAGCTGAGTGCTGAAGAATTGATATTTTTGAACTGTGGTGTTGGAGAAGACTCTTGAGAGTCCCTCGGGTCACAAGGAGATCCAACAAGTCCATCCTAAAGGAAATCAGTCCTGAATATTCATTGGAGGGTCTGTTGCCAAAGCTGAAACTCCAATACTTTGGCCACCTGATGTGAAGAACTGACTCATTGGAAAAGACCCTGATGCTGGGAAAGATTGAAGGCAGGAGGAGAAGGGGACGACAGAGGATGAGATGGTTGGATGACATCACTGACTCAATGGACAAGAGTTTGAATAAGCTCCGGGAGTTGGTGATGGACAGGGAGGCCCGGCGTGCTGCAGTCCATGGGGTCGCAAAGAGTCGGACATGACTGAACGACTAAACTGACTGACTATACTGGTCAGGGACTCCGTCTGCTCGGAATGGACACGTGGTGTGGATATCAGTTTCCTGCTCCAGACTAACCTTCTGAAAGTTTCCCTCCTCACCTTATTCACCATCTCGAGATCACACTGACTCCCTGCTGGCAGCAGACAAAACGCACACCCCCAGCCTCAGCACCCAGAGCCCTGCACAACCTGCAGACCCTCTACCCACGCTGCACTTCTCTGCTTCTGTGCCTCGGTTCCTGCCCACCCCCCAGGGCAACACTCACCCACCTTCTCTCTGCATTCTGCTCGAGTCACCTTAAGTCTCGCTTCTCCATGAGACCCTCCCAGCTCATATGGCTCATTAATAAAATTCATCCTACAATCTTTCCATCCTTTCATTCAGCAAACATTTTCTTTTAGTACCTATTATGAGTCAGGCCTTGTGCCGGGTTCTGGGGAAGCATAAATAAATGTCATCCTTTCAATGCTGATGGGATTGACAATCCAATAAAACAAATAATAGCCACCGTTTAGCTTGCACATACCAGGTCCCAGGTGGAGTACAAAGCATTTAGAACACATTGTCATAAGCCATCTTCACAATAACACTGTGAGGGAGGTATTATAATCCTGATTTTATTGACGGTAGAACAGAGGCTCACTGGGGTCAGGCAATCTGATCATGGTCACTCCAACGGTAATCAGCAGAGTCTATAAAAACCTGCCCTAATGTCTGAACTCCTGGGTGACATTGTGTCTCAGCTCTTTCTGTCTCCTTCCCCTCTTCCCACTCTTTTCTCTGAGCTCAAAGCTTTTGATAATTGATCAAATACCACATGTTTTCTCTCTGCATTTTCAGAACTTTTAATCTCTCATGTGCTTAAATTGTATTTCCCCAGCTAGACAGAAGGAGTCAGGAAAGGATGCAGTCAAGAATAATGCAATGGGGATTTCCCCCACGGTCCAGTGGTTAAGAATCACCCTTGTGACACAGAGGATATGGGTTCAATCCCTGGTCGGGGAACTAAGAGCCTACATGCTGTGGAGCAACTAAGCCCACATGCTTCAACTACTGAGCTAGAGTGCCACAAAAAAAGAATATTTTGAGTTTTACAGAAAAGGACTCAAAGATCCCAGTGACAGCAGCTTTGCAATGACGACACCTCAACGTTTTATGCAGCTTGGAGGAAGTCGTCCGTGAGTTAAACATAGACTGCTAACACTCTCAAACAGTGACCCCCAAACTCTTAAATTATGAGGACTACTTTATTATTAAAAATTGCAAATCTGCACATAAGCAAAATCATGCTTCTTTTAGCAACCGACGGAGGAAGTACATAATGAGAAACACTGCCATGCATATAATGAGGTTTTGAAACAAATTTATGTTTTATGAATCACAATCACATCTTCCTACTTTTGAAAAATAGTACAGATAGATGTGGGCTTCCCTAGGGCTCAGCGGTAAAGAATCCGTCTGCCAATGTAGGAGACGCAGAAGACCCAGGTTCGACCCCTGGGTTGGGAAGATCCCCTGGAGAAGGAAATGGCAACCCACTCCAGTATTCTTGCCAGGAAATCCCATGGACTGCAGAATCTGGTGGGCTACAGTCCCTGGGGTTGCAAGGAGTCGGACATGACTGAGCAATTAAACAGCAATGCATAGGTGTAAAGCGCGATTCACGCAGCTACAGACAACATTGGAAAACCCGTGACAGAAGCCCTCTCCTTCTCGGGCGTCCCGTCCCAGAGGCTAGAAAGCATTGATCTGTGAGTCTGCTGACCCTGAGCGGAGAGTGGGCAGGGTGAAGGCACCTTGGAAAGGGGCATGCGTCGCTTCTGGGTCTAGAATTCTCTATGGGGAGGAATGTTAATTTGGGGCTGAGCTCCGATACTGATGTCTCTTCCGTATTCAACAAGGATACAAAATGGGGCCTTGCGGGATTGGGCGTGGTATCTCAGCCCACAGAGGACACAGCATAATTACTGCAGGTGTTAAAGGGATTTCCAGCAGTGAGTTCCGTCAGATAAACTTAAATCCCATTGAGCGAGTTCATTTGGCCTGCCTCTTTCCTCGCTGCATTCCAGGCCTCAGAGGAAGCCGAGCTGACAGGTATGAGTTCTGTCAGCTGGAAATGATCCAATGGTCAGCTGCTGACAAGATGTGTGCCTCTGGAAGAAGAGAATCACCCTCCACCCCGCGCCCTTGGGCAACCTCTTATTGTCACTCTTCTTTGTGGCCACGGACCTGCAGGAAATCATTTGACACACACAACTGACAACTTATTGCACAACTCGAAAAGACTATTCAACATGTTTTTCATACACTTACTGAGTACTTCCTTGAAGAGGTCTAGGTATTCTTCTGACATGAGACCTTTTTTTTTTTTTTAAACCAGAAACTTGTCTTTGTTTTGGCGGAGCCATAAGCATATGGAATCTTAGCACCCTACCCGGGGATTGAACCCACGACCTCTGCATTGGAAGTACAGAGTCTTAACCACTGGACCACCTACATGAGACTTCAAATCTCACAGCAACACGGAGATGTCCATGGGTGATTCTCACTCTTGCTGTAGAGCTAAAAGGACAGAGGTCGGCTAAGTGTGAGCCAGCCGTTACCTCCAGGGAGGCAAGCCCTGGAGGACTATAACGCATTGTTGTTAATTAACCAGCAAAGAGATTGGGTTTAATTTATAAAGTAATAATCAACTGGATTTATGACAATCTAACCAATCCAGAATTTGTCCTGATTTATTATAGAGAAACATGCACAATACTCTTATCTTTATCCGAAAATGCATTTAGAGTGCTGTAATATACAGGGCATCATTAAAAGCACCAATATTCTATTTTAGGAAATCAAGAGTTTCTTGTACACCAAATTTCCTGACACAGATCACACGTCAGTCTGTGCACACGTGCGTGCTGTGTCTTGTCCGACTCTGGGCAACCCCGTGGAGTGTAACCCACCAGGCTCCTCTGTCCCTGGGATTACCCAGGCAAGAACGCTGGAGTGGGTCGCTGTGCCCTCCTCCAGGGGATCTTCCCAACTCAGAGATCGAATCCATATTTCCTGCCTCTCCTTGCATTGCAGGCAGATGCTTTACCGCTGAGCTACCAGGAAAGAGCAAAGGGTTTTGAGCCAGCCAGAAGCTGAACCTAGAATCTTCTGATCCATGGTCAGATGCATTATCTATGGCGAGGTCTCCCTGAGTGTAAAGCACAGAGCTCCTCCTTGGAAAATCCAGCCTCTAACACAAAGCCTGGCACATAAAAGGGCTCAGGAAATGAATAAATGAGTTAATAAACATGGCGCCTGTGCCTTCAACAAACAAATGCATAACCACAGATCCCCTCATTCATGGAAAACTCAGGCCTGACCCTCAGGCTGGTCATCAAAAAGTCACACATGCTGATGGTTGGTTTTGCTATCTGTTTTTCCCCTCCCGGGTCTGGATTTCCTGGTGTTTATATCAAAAGCACAAGTGAAAAAGGTATCCTCTGAAGTTATGTGTGATAACTTATGTGTGATAAAAGTTATGCCTTTTGGTGATAAACGGTAAAACCAGTTCAAGGCAGTGTGTGCCGTGGTGATGAATACTGGAGAGTAGGATTTGTTGAGGAGTGTCTGTGTGCTAGGAGAGCATGGAGTGGAGAAGGTGGTCTTCTGAGGACAGAAAAAGGAAAACAAGAGATCAAAACAGAAAAAGGAAAACAAGAGATCAAAACAGAAAAAGGGTATTTGTGCACCCTCAATGCCAGTGCATTTGTGTGCACACTCGCATGCATAGTCTACAAGCGCACAAAATTTGCAAACATATTTGGCTTGAAGTTGACCCACAAATAATCCATGAAAGGCACCAGCTGCCTGGAGATGTTCACAGCACATCTTGCTTCCTCCGTGACAAAAGGATTAAACAAAAAGACTGACTTCACCTATGGGAAAGATGCTTCATCCTGTGAGCTCCATGGCTTTGCATCAGGCCGGTGGGACACGCTGAAGCAAAATAGCATCTTTAGAATTATGATGGCTGACATTAAAAAAAAAGGCGGGGGGGCTTCCCTGGTGGCACAGATGATAAAGAATCTGCCTATAATGTGGGAGACCTGGGTTCTATTCCTGGATTGGGAAGATCCCCTGGAGGAGGGCATGGCAACCCTCTCCAGTATTCTTGCCTGGAGAATCCCACGGACAGAGGAGCCTGGCAGGCTACAGTCCATGGAGTCAGAAGAGTCAGACACAACTGAGCGACTAAGAACAGCAGACATAAAAATATTACCAAGGAAGCTCTATCCACTGGACCAGTTTAAACTGGTTAACTGTGAAAATGGGAAAGTTCAAAACTAGACCATACTAGTGGTTTGGTGGGCTTCCCTGGTAGCTCAGCTGGTAAAAAAAAATCCTTCTGTAGTGCAGGAGACCCTGGTTCAACCCCTGGGTTGGGAAGATCCCCTGGAGGCGGGCATGGCAACCCACTGCAGTATTCTTGCCTGGAGACTCCCCATGGACAGAGGAGCCTGGCGGGCTGCAGTCCACGGGGTCGCAGAGAGTCGGACACGCCTGAGCGCAGCACGGTGGTTTGGTGTTAGAGTGGTGGTGCTTACCTTGGGTGGGAAGTAACCAGCGGCTTTCTGGGGTGAAGGTGAGGTTCCATGTCTCAGCCTGGAGACACAGTGTGTACCTGGGTATAAAAATTCATACACCTGTATACTCATGATTTGCATGTATTGATGTTTATATGGGGACTTCCCAGGTGGCGCTAGTGGTAAGGAACCTGCTTGCAAATGCAAGAGACGTAAGAAATGCAGGTTTGATCCCTGGGTTGGGAAGATTCCCTGGAGAAGGGCTTGGCAACCCACTCCAGTATTCTTGCCTGGAGAATCCCTTGGGCCGAGGAGCCTGGTGGGCTACGGTCCATGGGGTCACAAAGAGTCAGACACGACTGAGTGACTTAGCGTGCACGCACAATGTATGTATATTATACTCGAAAATTTACTGAAAATGCCTACAGAGAAATGTCAAGGCTATTTCATTGGCAATTGAATCTGAATAAAAGAAGAAGCAATTTCAAAACTATATACATTTTCTCTAAAGAAGGTGACTGGTGGTTAGAAACCAACAGTCAAGAGTAGAGTGAGTCTTCATGAGGCAAGTGTTCGGCGCGTCCCCAGGAGAGGAGGGAACACGGCCTGCCTTATTAAAGTGGAGCTACACTTTCTGTGGAGCCCAAACCGATCGGCCAGATAAACGTCTAGGCTCTGCAGGTCTCACAGTCATCTAGCCAGTACTTTGCTAATTGGTTTCTTCTCTGGTGTGATTAAAGGCCTTATTCACCTGCTGGTAAACAGTGAATACAGAATAGTGGCCATTAATCAAGGTCATGGGTCACCTAAGAGGGTGGCTCAGTGGGTGTGTCTATGGGGCTGAGCGCCTGGTGGTTCGGCGGGGTGACCTGGCGGAACACAGCTGCCTCCCCACCACGTTCTCGCTCAGAAGGAAACGCCCCTCTCCTTCCCCACCGGCACTCCTGGAGGAAGACGGCAGACCACGTTTGAACACGGGCCGGGGGGCGGGGGGCGCTCAGGTCCCTGCTACTGGGGCTGCCACCCCTCTCCTAATCCCCACCACCCCCCAGCGGCAGGGGCAGGACCGTAAGAACCAGTAGCTCCCAAAGCCTTCTCTTCCAGCATCCGCCCTCAACCTTGTTTTCTCCAATTCCAAGAATTGGCAGAAGGGACAAGTCATTCCCATTTAGGAAAAAAAAAAAAAACTCTTAAAGGCTTTTTGTCATTTTTTCATACTCCGCACTAAAAGTCTTTGCATCACTGCATGAAAAAGCAGTGAGGTTTTCAAGTTAAATGTACCTGAATTCCACAACAGGACACCCCACTGCCTGCCCAGAGACAATCCCATCTCTGTCGCTAATAGACCTATAATACAGGACTGGTACCTGTCGTCACCAAGCTGTATGTTAGATGC